>NC_064630.1:780436955-780736955 GCF_023864275.1 Schistocerca cancellata | reverse complement strand
ACAACGAGATCACATGTCGGTGCCATGACGATTGCTCACCTGGGTTAGTGCAGAACTGCAATTCGAAGCTGAACACAGTGGAACACCATTTAGTAGGCCATGCTTCCCCCTCACGGCACCAATCCAAACACAGCTATTTGTCTTGTGATGTGTGCGCCAGCCTACACAAGAGACGGTAAATCCATGGTCTAATGGCCATTCCAACTGCGACAGAGAACTGCAACTCCAATCATTTACATACCTGTCCATGACGTGAATATGTACTAAAATAGATTGACATCAGACAGATCATTTAGCAAAGGTGGAGTCGAAGATATTATAGGGTTTGGAGTTCTACAGTCATGAAATGCGATTTAGTCGGAACAATATTTTCTTTTACTTTTGTAGAACTTCTGCAAGAAGGAAGTCAGTACCAAGACTATCTGTGCACCGTTCAATCTTTCGACCAACCTTGTTGTATGGGAGCGAAAGCTGGGTGGATTCAGGTTACCTTATCAACAAGGTTGAGGTTACGGAAATGAAAGTAGCTAGGATGATTGCAGGTACTAGTAGATGGGAACAATGGCAGGAGGGTGTCCACAATGAGGAAATCAAAGAAAAACTGGGAATGAACTCTATAGATGTAGCAGTCAGGGCGAACAGGCTTATATGGTGGGGTCATGTTACACGCATGGGAGAAGCAAGGTTACCCATGAGACTCATGGATTCAGCAGTAGAGGGTAGGAGGAATCGGGGCAGACCGAGGAGAAGGTACCTGGCTTCGGTTGAGAATGATTTTGAAGTAATAGGTTTAACATCAGAAGAGGCACCAATGTTAGCACTGAATAGGGGATCATGGAGGAACTGTATAAGGGGGGCTATGCTCCAGACTGAACGCTGAAAGGCATAATCAGTCTTAAATGATGATGATGATGGTTGTAGATACACGTTTGTAATAAGTAAACTCGCATATTTCATTTGAACGATTTTTTTTTTATTATTTGGTGTTAAAATGAAAATTTGTTTAGCATCATAAATTATGCAGCTGGTGTGGGAAATGCACCTTTATTGGTCTACATAGAAACTGACAGAGGGGCAAATATACGACTCTGAACCCAGCTTGGGTCCTAAAAGTTCAAAGGACTACCCGTACACCGTCTGGTTTATGTCCTATTGCAGAATTGGCAAATAATTTACTAAACTGTGATCCTGTGGTCGAATAACTGAGGGTAGACAAGTTGCACGTATTATAAATTAATGAACATAAACAAACAGGGAAATACGAGAGATATTCGGAAAGTAAGTTCCGATCGGTCAAGAAGTGGAAACCACTGTGAAAATCTAATATAGCTTTGCACATATATGTCCGACAGTGTCTCTAGTATACCTGTCGGTTGCATCACTTCGCTCTTTTCAGTTCTGAGCACATGGTGAGCACTTAAAGATGCGTAGAAAATAGTGTCTCTCGCCAAGTAAGAGGTCGTGGTGAGAGATTTTGCCTGATGTTACGCAGCCCACGTTACAGAACTGTCATTCGGTTCCTACTTCGTGACAATTCTCGGTCGCAATCTGCAGGGGCAGTTAAAATGCTCCTGCAGCGTTTTCGATGGGAAGTGTTTGATCACCTGCACCACAGTCCGTAATTGGCTCCGCCTGTGTGTCATCTCTGCTCACATTACCTACTGGCTGTGAAGACAACATTCTCGCACAGACAACGAGCTATAGATGAGGGTAGAGAACTGGCGGAAAGCACTGGCGGCTGCCTTCTATGACGAGGGTATTAGAAAGTTGGTACAACGCTACGACAAATGTCTAAGTCGGAGTGGTGAGTATGTAGATCAATTGCTGGAAGCTCTAGCTAACTGTTGCAGATAAAATGTTTCTGATTATCACAGTGGTTTCCATTTCACTATCAATCGGAACTTACGTTCCGAATAGCCCTATTACACTACTGGCTATTAAAATTGCTACACCACGAAGATGACGTGCTACAGATGCGAAATTTAACCGACAGGAATAATATGCTGTGATATGCAAATGATTAGCCTTTCAGAGGATTCACATTAGGTTGGCGCCGGCGGCGACACCTACAATGTACTGACATGAGGAAAGTTTCCCACCGATTTCTCATACACAAACAGCAGTTGACCAGCATTGCATGGTGAAACGTTGTTGTGATGCCTCGTGTAAGGAGGAGAAATGCGTACCATCACGTTTCCGACTTTGATAAAGGTCGGATTGTAGCCTATCGCGATTGCGGTTGATCGTATCGCGACATTAATGCTCGCGTTGGTCGAGATCCAATGAGTATTAGCAGAATATGGAATCGGTGGGTTCAGGAGGATAATACGGAACGCCGTGCTGGATCCCAACGGCCTCGTATCTCTAGCAGTCGAGATGACAGGCATCTTAACCGCACGGCTGTAACGGATCGTGCAGCCACGTCTCGATCCCTGAGTCAACAGATGGGGACGTTTGCAAGACAACAACCATCTGCACGAACAGTTCGACGACGTTTGCAGCAGCATGGGCTATCAGCTCGGAGACCATGGCTGCGGTTACCCTTGACGCTGCATCACAGACAGGAGCGCCTGCGATGGTCTACTCAACGACGAACCTGGGTACACGAATGGTAAAACGTCATTTTTTCGGATGAATAAAGGTTCTGATTACAGTAAGTCATGTTATCACCAGATACAGTTGGGATGGAAGAACGAAGAGTGTAATTGATTATATTCTAGTAGATAGGGAATGGGGAGAGAAAATAACAAATGTGAAGGTAATTCCAAGTGTGAGTGCAGATGGAGACCATAGATTACTGGTGGGACAATGGAAAATGAATCAGTGTGTGAAAAATAGAAAACAGAAGAAAGTGACGAGGATACGGGATTGGAAATTGAAGGAGAGTGAATGTGCTGAGAAGTACAGAGAATTAATAACACAAAAATTTCCAAAAGATGTTTTCTGCGATGTAGAAAAAGAATGGAGTTTATTCAAAGACACTTTAGTCGAAGCAGCACAAAAAGTATGTGGCAGAACATCTGGAAAGGAAAAACTAAGACAGACAAGTTGGTGGGATGATACCACAATCCAAGCAGTTAGAAGAAAAAATGGAGCATGGAGAAAATGGTGGAAAACTAAAAATGACGAAGACCATAAAAGATATATAGAGGGAAAGAAGAAGTGCAAAGAAATAGTGGAAACAGCAAAGAAAAAGGCATGGGAAGAGTTTACAAAAAAACTTGAAGAAGATGTGAAGAGCAATAAGAAAATGTTCTATAAAATGATGAAAAATAAAAGGAAGGCTTCTGAAGTACCAGTAAAGATGGAAACAGAGGACGGTACCATTATTGAAGATCCAGGGAATATAAAAGATCTCTGGAAAGAACATTTTAAGAAGCTGTTAAACGCTGAGGACCAGGTACATGAGGAAACAACAAATAATGGAGAAATTGAGAGAAGTTGGGAAGCAGAATTAGGACAAATTACACAGGAAGAAATGGAAAAAGCTGTAAAGAAGATGAATGGGGGGAAAGCCCCAGGACCTGATGAAGTATCAGTGGACATGATAAGAGCAGTAGGTCCAGTGGGAATGCAGTGGCTGTATAGAGTACTATCAAGCGTGTGGAGAAATAGTAAAATACCTGGCGACTGGAGAACAGGAGACATTGTTCCCATCTTCAAGAAAGGCAATAAAAGACTTTGTAAAAACTACAGAGGAATAACCCTCATGAGTCATACAGCCAAGATTTTTGAAAGAATTTTACTAAATCGAATAAGTGAAAAGATAGAAAAGGAGCTGAGTGAAGAACAGCATGGGTTTAGGAAAGGAAGGAGCACAATCGACCTGATATTTTCTATCCGTCAACTGATGGAAAAAAGTTGGGAGTACAACAAAAGGGTGATAATGGTTTTTATAGACATAGAAAAGGCATATGACTCAGTTGACAGGGAAAGACTCTGGGAAGAACTGAAGAAGATAGATATTGAAGATGGATACGTTAATGTTATAAAGACAATGTACAGAGGCCACAATTGTAGAATTAGAACACCATTGGGGAACTCTGAATACTTCGAAATAAGACAAGGACTTAAGCAAGGAAGTATTCTATCTCCTGCGCTTTTTAATGTTGTGATGGAGGGAATGAATAGGGCAGTTAAAGATATAGTAAAAGAAAAAGACAAAAAGATGATTTTTGCAGATGATATGGTAGTATGGGGTGATAAAGAGGTAGATGTACAGTTACAGCTTGATGCGTGGAAGAAAATAATGAGAAGGTATGGATTAAGAATAAATAAAGATAAGAGTGAAGTAATGGTATTTGGAAGAGAGAAAGGAATCAATGGAAATATTACTTTGAATGGAGAACCCCTCAAAGGGGTAGAAAGTTTCACTTATTTAGGGAGTGAAATATCTAGGGATGGAAGAATAACTAACGAAATTAATAGGAGGTTACAGAAGGGAGGCAATTTCTACCAAACAATAAAACATCTGATTTGGAATAATGAAGTTTCAGAAAGAGCAAAACTCCTGATGTATAAGAATTATTACTTCCCTATTGCCACCTATGGTGGAGAAACATGGACAATGAAAGAAAGGGACTGGAGTAGACTGCAAGCAGGGGAAATGAAATTTCTCAGAGCAGTTAAGGGAAAAACAAGAATGGACAGAGTAAGGAATGTAGAGATTAGAAAGGACCTCAAACAAGAAAGTATGAGAGAAGAAATTGAAAGAAAGAGATTAAGATGGTATGGGCATGTTAAGAGGATGGATGGGCAGAGACTCCCCAAAATTATGGAAGAACTAAAGATGGATGGGAAAAGACCTAGAGGGCGCCCAAGAACACGGTGGAAAATGGGAGTGAGAATATCTGTTGAAAGGAGAGGTGTGACCTGCCAGCAAGTGGAGGAAGAAAAGTGGTGGGAGGACCGAGCCAAATGGAGAGGACTCGTCAGCACCCAGACCCGGCAGTAGCCGGAGCGGGATTTGGATATAGATAGATAGATTACAGTATCATGATGGTCACATCCGTGTTTGGCGACATCGCGGTGAATGCACATTGGAAGCGTGTATTCGTCATCGCCATACTGGCGTATCTCCCAGAGTGATGGTATGGGGTGCCATTGGTTACACGTCTCGGTCACCTCTTGTTTGCATTGACGGCACTTTGAACAGTAGACGTTACATTTCAGATGTGTTATGACCCGTGGCTCTACCCTTGATTTGATCCCTGCGAAACCCTACATTTCAGCAGGATAATGCACGACCGCAAGTTGCAGGCCTGTACGGGCCTTTCTGTATACAGAAACTATTCGACTGCTGCCCCGCCAGCACATTCTGCAGATCTCTAACCAACTGAAAACGTCTGGTCAATGGTGGCCGAGCAACTGGTTCGTCTCAATAGGCCAGTCACTGCTCTTGATGAACTGTAGTATCGTGTTGAAGCTGCATGGGCAGCTATACCTGTACGCGCCATCCAAGATCTGTTTGCCTCAATGCCCAGGCGTATCAAGGCCGTTATTACGGTCAGAGGTGGTTGTTCTGGGTATTGATTTCTCAGGATATAGGCACCCAAATTGCGTGAAAATGTAATCACATGTCAGTTCTAGTATAATATATTTGTCTAATGAATAGCCGTTCATCATCTGCATTTCTTCTTGGTGTAGAAATTTTAACGGCCAGTAGTGTATTTATAGTAAATATAGGCAGCTCCACAGATCCAACTTTTAAAAACAGGGGGTTTATTCAGTAAGGTGAAAACGTCTGCCGAAGAGTAGGCGCATAAGCAGTTTTATACATAAATAAAGTTAATTATAGAATGATTTTAAGAGCCCTTGAATTATCTAATGTGGAAAGAAAGAAGACACTCTCCTCTAAGATCACGCCGCGATGTGTACCTCGTAAATTCTTTCACGCTCATTCTAGGTGTACATAAACAAGATCCAATAGACGATCCGGAGCGTATCTAATACGTAAATCACATTGCTTGCCGCATTCTCAAAATGGCAAAAACTGTAGTCTCTCCTTCTCGATCAACGTCTGCAATTTACATTCTGTGGCTTCACATTGTTCTTCACATTGTTCACAGTGTTCTGAGGTGTGGGGTTGACCTGTTATTCTGTTATTCTGCCCAACAAATTAATCTGAGATGTACCCTTTACCCTGTGGCTCCTGCAAGGTGCAATTTCCACCCCCACATTACTACAGAAGTCAGACAGATGCTTTTAACGTTCTAAAGAGAAATGCCTGAAAAACTTTCAGCAATAAATATCTTCTGGGGTCGTCCACTGTAAGGAAATGACACAAAAATTCACTAAATTTCTTATGTAACTAGTGGGGTACTCGAGTACTGGAGTAGTGCTAGTTAGTGTAAGAAAAACGTGAAACTAACAAAAGTTATTACTTATTTTGCAAAAATTCTGAAAAATCACAATGGCACTGTTAGGTATTAATTGAACAAGTTATATACTGGTTCTTTTCGGAATGTGAAGTTACCTCTCAAGGATAGGATTCGCTAATGAAATTTCTATACAGTTTAAGATGGTTGTTGACTTGGCAGAATGGCTGAAAGGCGTGCCTACACAACTTGAATAATTATCCTTTAGAATGTTGCTAGGTACGGTCGAGGCTGTCGCGTGTGAAATGCAGTGAAGTGTACTGTTGTGGAGGAAATATGCGGCTGGCAATAGCTGTAGCGCATAATACCATAAGCTGCGATGACTGATGTCTGCGTCGCTCGCTGGTGACAAATAAGATAACTCTCGTTCTATCTGGATTGACCTTCGCCAATGAAACTCTCCCTTTGCCTTGATGAAGTCAAGGATTCGTATTTGCCCCTAGTCTAACTATTTGCGTGGTACACGGGTCAGATAACCAGTCCACCGCGATGCCACTCAAAATTTGGTCACAGGCGTTTAACGATAACTCTGTCCATTCACACCGCACAATAAGTGTGTTGGCCAACACAGTGAACAACGCTTAATCACAAGGACTCAATATAGAGTAGCACTTCGATTCACTCTCGACAGAGGTGCTCTCCCAGTGAAGTACTGAGGAGAGACTTGTTCCTCGCTCAATGAGCGACAATGGAACAGCGCCTCTCCATGCCAGACGTGAAGGGGTATATCTTTTGGTCTCTTCCATTAGTCCTTCAGCTCAAGCCATCAGAAATATCATCTCCCAATCAGCATTGCTCTTCTAAAACGGGGGAATGACGTTTCGTTTAAGGCGATCAATCCAGAAACCTGTAGCATTGGCGTTTTGCGTTTGCCATCTCCCTGTGAAAATCTCTGAAACTGTGTGCTATGTGTAAAGAATGCGTGGATTGGCTGGTCCCACACAATGTAGAGGAATTTGCTTTTAAGCCGAAGATGGGGTTGTTCCCCCTTTTCACTTGGGCCCACGCTGTCTGCTACATGGTCAGTCACTGGCCAACATAGACTGGGTTATCCTCTGAAGGAACCGGCGTCCTGTTGTGCAGTTTCTCTCTCGAACTAAAAGCTTCTGTGACCGTCATGTCTGGAATGTATGTGTGTACGCCAGCCTCGAGTATTTCAACCACGGTGCGCTTACTTATTAATTGCACATCGTTTACATGGATTCATACAGCACTGACTTTATCTCATCGAGTTTGGGTTCGAATGAAGCGTCTTGATGTGCGGAATATGATTGTGATGGCGGAATATGTAATGAAGGTCAGGAGGCCAAGACGTCTTACATACCTCCCTCCTTCTGACAAAATTTTTGTATGGGTTTTGTCAATGCTGAGGTAAACATTGACAAAGTCAGGCAAAAATTGTTCTTTTAGATTTTCCGATAAACTTTTCTCAGCCATTCTTAACAATTTTTTCTAATGATTTCTTCATAGCTATTGTTTCTATTTTTTTACTTCTACAATTTATGTTTTGTTGTTAGGCAAATATAGGCTTTATAAAGGTTGTTATTCTTTGTCATTGACAGTACGTGTCTCTGTTTTTCTTTTTCATTTCCAAAAATTTGTTTTTAAAATATTAATTTTTCTAAACTCGTAAGTGTACAGTGTATCATGTTTTAGTGTGGCTATATCTTTTCTTTAGTTAAGCTTGCACAAATGTTCGCAAAAGCTCTGTTGTGTTACTTTGTTTTATTTATTTCGGTATTATCTTTTCCTGTATGTGTCATTGTTTGCTTTTTTTATTTTTTGTAAGAATGAAGAAGTGTTTCCTCTTAGTTCTATCCCTGGTATTAATATTATTACCCCAAAAAGGTGTTTTTGAATGTTACTTAAAGAAGAAAAATCCTACACAAATCCTATTTTCTAATTTTACATATAAAAGATATAAATAGACTTTCCATGAGTTTGTGAGATTATATAACTATACTAACTAAGTTTCTTTACAAAAGGTTTAAGGTATCTATAAATTGTGGATTTTACATACATAATAAAAATAATTACTTTTACAAGAAAGGAAAAAGGTACTTTTACAAATATATCATTTTCTTAACTTTTTTTATTTATTTATTTATTTATTTATTTTATTTATTTACTTTTTTTTTTGCTACGTCAGGTCTGTGCTCGATGATCCCTTCTGAAATGCTGGAAGGCTTCGACTCATTTGTGTGGGTGTCACAAATCATGTGAGAAGCACTCTAGCATGCGATGCCAGTTCTTACTTGTTGACATTTTGTTGACATTGTCATCGCGGAGTGGTACTTTTAACTGATGATGATGACTGTCGTTTACTGCATAAACAGTGATGTCTTGGTACTCCTTTGCTGTTACACCTGGGACGGTGTGGCAGTTTGATGATTGTAGTTGACTACTGACAGTCGTCACCCAATATTGTGCGGTGATTTCTTGGTACTTCACACCTGGTTCGGTATGGCAATTTGATGATGTTGTAGGGAGAATACTGTTCATTTTGCTGAATCTATTTCTAGATAATTTTGGTTGGTAATATTTAATATTCCGTTTGCCGTTCGCCTGTATTTGTTTGACGATTCAAGGTTTATTTTTGGAGAGGTGGTTGTAGTAGTTCCTATGCCTCAAAGTTCATGGAAAGACGTTTGTAGCAATTTGCTTTGTAGGATAGGAAAGAAAGGTATCTTGCTTGTCCTCTGCCCTTCTTCATCTTGCATCTTCTGTTCTTCTCCTCTTTCTTGCATTCTTCTGTTCTTCTTAGGCTAGGAATATGTGAATTTTAGTGTGGGAGTGATATAGGATTTGTAGGATCTGACTGCCTTTCCAGCTGTTACTTGATGAGTTTGTCGATCTTAGTAATTTTTTGTGCCTTCATTGTCGTCTCGTCATATTGTGATTCTCCACACACTCTTCTGTTGTGTAGCAGTGTCGTGACATATGAAATGTCCATGCTGCACGTTGTCCTCCTGAAGTCCAACCTGGTTGCAACATGCATATCCAGTGTAGCGTTGGTCTTCATGTTGTTGTTATTGCCCTAAGTGCTTTCTCTACATATCTGCACCCTCTCTGTCGCTATCTCGAGGCATGTGGTGTTAAGGGAGCTGGTGATTGGTGTTGGTGGCGATGTCCCTCTGATGCGTGGAAATATATACAATTTTTCTTTTACATATATTTGTTATTTACAAAAAATCTCTGATTTTATATACTGAAAAAAATTTTCTGATAGTGGCAGAAATTATTGTATATATATGATATCTTTTCTTTATGCTAATTATGTCCTACCACTTGTTTATTTTTTTAATTGTTGTGTACCATTTATTGATTGTGTGCATTTTGTAGTGTACTTGATACTACAAGATTATTGTTAGTGTGTATTGTGTCTCTTTTTTCTTTTAATTAATGTGTAATTTTGTTGATTCTTAATTTATTTTTTGATTTAGTGGTTAGTACACGATTTGTGATTGCTCCTCTGTCTGTTTCCCTTTCTTCTCTTTTACTATTCCTTTCATTCACATTCTTTTAGGCGGTTCACGTGGTAGACGCCAATACTTTTACCTGTTTTTGGATTCGTTAGCTCTGCGGCATTTTCGTGAGCGATCCTGGAAATTATCATTGGCCCTTTATAGATTGCAAAAAATTTTCTGCACTTATTTTCAGTCTTATGTGAAAGGTAATGAGTTTTTACGAATACCTTTTGGCCCAGTGTGAAGCGTTTCTTTGTGGCAGATTTGTCTTGGGTGATTTTACGTCTCATTGCTGCTGAGCGAATGTTTTGTAGGGCAGAAGCGACGATTTGTCTACGTTGCTTTCGGAGAATAACTGGAAATTTAATGATTTCTTTTATATTTTCTGGTGGATCTATATTCTTTAATACTGTAATTGGTGGATAATTCGTGGTACTATGTGGTGTCTCATTAATTACCTCTTGGAAGTCTCGTTGATATAGGTCTCAAGTACGATGGTTCTTTCTACAAAACAGCCTACGAAGTGTTCCCAAATCTTTCATGGTATGTGCGGCCAGATTTCCACTTGGTTTATATTTGGAAATAAAGGTGGGTTTGATTTATTTATTTGTCTAATGTGTTTCTACAATGCAGTGATATGTATTGGGGCCCATTATCTTGGATGATCCTTTTCACTCTCCCAACTTGTTGTATAAAGTCCTTTTGAAATGCTTTACTAATTGTAAATCCAGTGGCTTTCTTCAAGGGTGTAAGTGTAGTGTATTTTGATGCTCGTTCAATTACAACAAATATGTAGGTGAAGCCTTTCCTTGTTCGTGGAATTGGACCATAAATATCGGTTGCAGCATTCTGTCTTAATTTATCATGGATAACTGGAAACATTGGGGGGTCTGGTCATATGTCACATGTTTTGACGGTATGCATTTTTTACAACTTTTAAGAACGCGTCGAATACCTCGCTCCATGTTTGGGAAGTGTACTGTTTGTTTCATTTTTAGATAGCATTTCTTGGATCCAAAATGTGCACTGCTAAAGTGGGTGTACCAAATGTATTTATTAATAAGTTCGTCGGGGATGCATGCTAACCATTGTGAAGCATCATTACTACGTTTGAAAAATGGGGTATTATCCTTTACTATGTTTTTTTTAATTTCTGTGTTAGTTTCATCGTTTAGATTTAGGAACCGTGTTTTAAATTGTAAGACATTTCCAGGGGCAGATGTGGACTCTGACCACAATCTACTGGTTATGAACTGTAGATTAAAACTGAAGAAACTGCAAAAAGGTGGGGATTTAAGGAGATGGGACCTGGATAAACTGACTAAACCACAGGTTGTACAGTGTTTCAGGGAGAGCATAAGGGAACAATTGACAAGAATGGGGGAAAGAAATACAGTAGAAGAAGAATGGGTAGCTTTGAGGGATGAAGTAGTGAAGGCAGCAGAGGATCAAGTAGGTAAAAAGGCAAGGGCTAGTAGAAATCCTTGGGTGACAGAAGAAATATTGAATTTAATTGATGAAAAGAGAAAATATAAAAATGCAGTAAATGAAGCAGGCAAAAAGGAATACAAACGTCTCAAAAATGAGATCGACAGGAAGTGCAAAATGGCTAAGCAGGGATGGCTAGAGGACAAATGTAAGGATGTAGAGGCTTATCTCACTAGCGGTAAAATAGGTACTGCCTATAGGAAAATTAAAGAGACCTTTGGAGAAAAGAGAACCACTTGTATGAATATCAAGAGCTCAGATGGAAACCCAGTTCTAAGCAAAGAAGGGAAAGTAGAAAGTTGGAAGGAGTATGCAGAGGGTCTCTACAAGGGCGATGTACTTGAGGACAATATTGTGGAAATGGAAGAGAATGTAGATGAACGTGAAATGGGAGATATTATACTGCGTGAAGAGTTTGACAGAGCACTGAAAGACATCAGTCGAAACAAGGCCCCTGGAGTAGACAACATTCCATTAGAACTACTGACGGCCTTGAGAGAGCCAGTCCTGACAAAACTCTACCATCTGGTGAGCAAGATGTATGAAACAGGCGAAATACCCTCAGACTTCAAGAGGAATATAATAATTCCAATCCCAAAGAAAGCAGGTGTTGACAGATGTGAAAATTACCGAACTATCAGTTTAATAAGTCACGGCTGCAAAATACTACCGCGAATTCTTTACAGACGAATGGAAAAACTGGTAGAAGCTGACCTCGGGGATGAACAGTTTGGATTCCGTAGAAATATGGGAACACGTGAGGCAATACTGACTCTACGACTTATTTAAAAGCTAGAAAGCTTTTGACAATGTTGACTGGAATACTCTCTTTCAAATTCTGAAGGTGGCAGGGATAAAATACAGAGAGCGAAAGGCTATTTACAATTTGTACAGAAAGCAGATGGCAGTTATAAGGGTCGAGGGACATGAAAGGGAAGCAGTGGTTGGGGTCTCGTTTTCACAGCACAGGAATTCTATGACAGCACGTTGCTTCTGACGAACGTCAAGTGTAGCAGCCATCTTGAAGACATGCTGTGACGGCGCTACTCACGGGAACAGTTTGAAAACAAGCGGTAAGGATGTATCTGCACACTGTAAAACTTTCACACCCAGAATGAAAACTGTATTTTTACAAAAATAGCGTGCATTTCTTTTGGAGTGACCCTCGTAGATGGAATTAAGGGGCTCCGGAACGCCCTATACGTGCTATGTTAAAATAACGCTTATAAATTACATCTTTCCTCACAAAGTATTTGAGGTAGGAAGTTGAACTTTTTACAGATTATTTATTGGAATATGGGCTACAACTTAACACAGGGATTTTACAAAATTTTAGTGCAGTTATTAAAGATGATTTTTTTTCAATTGTAATGAAAATTCACAACATTTTTTTGCAATTTTTTATTTATATATTAAAAAATATACAGTTTTTTGGAAAAAGGCTGTGTTAAATTATGCAGAAGGTACTGTGTAACATTTACTGAAAGTTTGAAACAAATATGTTTGGAAGATCCTTAGAAAACATGTAATTAGTATGAGAAAATAAAAGTTTTGGGAATCGAGCGACAAAGATTGGATTAACTTTTTAGTGCATTCCAGGTCCATGGGATGGATTATCTTCATCCTCTGCAAACTCCTCCTCCAGCTTCCTCTTGTTCCTCCTCCTGTTTACTCTTGCTTGTATTTCTAGACTCTTTACAGCCCTGTCTGCAGCCCGAAGGCGTTCCTTGTCTAAAGCAAGCATCGCTCGTACCATGTTAGAACCTATCTTCATTCCCATATTTCTAAATACCTTGCACCTTACAATGTTGCCATCATTGAAAGTCGCAACAGCATCATACACACCAAAGTGAAGTGTTTCTATTCCAACAAATACAGTCTTGGGGATTCTCGACCATATAAGACTATTTACACTTTCATTGGCGTTTTGAGTTTTTCCGTGAATACACTTTTTCAACAGTTCAGGTACTGCTAAGTCTCTGAAAATAGGTTAGCCACAACTCATACTTTATCTCACATCACTAAAATGTACCTGATGAACACGGGCGTTAATAATAACACCATTTGACAGCAGTTTAACAGCGCCACAGTGGGTCACGCCCATGTAGAACACATTTCAAAAAAAATTTAAAAATAGTTGTAGTCTTCGGAATTGAATAAATTATATATCTATTAAAAGGTAATAGTCTGCAGATTCAGAAAACGCAAAAAAGTAAAAATTGAACTTTTCATGATTTTGAGCCTTTCCGGAGTCCCTTAACGTACTCTGAACGGGGAACGGTGTTTGGAGCTAGACACATGGAACATTTCACTTCTGATATCGGTAGGGAATTGAATATTCTGATATCCACAGTGTCAAGAGTTTGACGAGAACACCACATTTCAGGCATTACCTCTTACCACGAAAAGGCATTCGCCAACGCCCATCACTTAATGACCGACAGCAGTGGCGTTTGAATACGGTTGTGCTAACAGAGAAGCAACACTGCTCGAAATAACCACTGAAATCAGTGTGGGACGTGCGTCGAACGTATCCGTTAGGACAGTGCGGAGAAATTTGTCGTTAATGGGCCAGACGACACGAGTGGCTTGCTAACAGCACGATATCGTCTGCGGCGCGTCTCGTGGACTCGTGACCATAACGACTGGACGCTAGACTACTGAAAAATCGTGACGTGGTCAGATGAGTCCTGATTTCATCCGGTAAGAGCTGATGGCTGGGTTCGGGTGTGGCGCAGACCTCACGATGCCACGGAACCAAGCTGTCAACCAGGCACTGTGCGATGGACTGCGTCCACTGTAGCAACGGCTACTTGGAGATCATTTTCAGCCATTCATGGACTTCATGTTCTCAAGCAACAATGATATCTTTATGAATGACAATTTGCCATGACACTGGGGCACGACTGTTTGCCATTGGCTTGAGGAACATTCTGGACAATTCGAGCGAATGATTTGGCCACCAGATCGCCCAACACTGAAGATACAGTTTTTTTTTCCTTTATTTTGATTTCATTCCCCCGCCCCATATGGGCAGGGGAGGGCTGTCAGCAGCACAATCCGCCGCTCTTCAGCCGAGTGACATGACAACTAAAATAAGAATAAAATGATACATATAGAAAGCGATAAAAAAGGGGAACGTAAGACAGAGTAATGGGAGAAAATGGAGGTGAAAACAGACTGACATGGAGACGTTCATGGGGGACGGTTAAAAAAGTCACCAGAAAGTTAAAAAAATCACAGTTGGCGATTCTTAAAACACAGAGAATACACTGAATCGACATGCACAGGTTAAAAGTCGGCCACAGTATTAAAAACACTCCAGAACAACACACCTGAAACCCACTTGTAGCACATACGACGAAGAATAAAACTGCCAGGTGGGACCTGCCGAGGGAAAGATCAGAGTGGGTGGAAAAGGAGGGGAGAGTAAGGGGCAGCAGGGGAAGCGGCGGGATGAAGAGAGTAGGGGCGTCAGCAAGTACACGAAGAGGCAGGAGACACGTGGGGTGGGAGATGAAGAAGGAAGACAGGGCAGGAGGGAGTGCAGAGACACTGAAAGAAGGCACAAGAGATGGAGGGGGAGTAGGAGGGGTAAGCCGCTCAGGAGGAGGGAGGGGGAGGAGAGAGAGCCCTAAGGAGGAGGCAGGAAGATGGGGTTAGATTTCGTAGGAAGGGTAGATGTCAGGGCGAAGCTCATCATCCGGGAGGGGTAGACGGTGGAAGTTGCGTTGGGAAAGGCGATGGAGGGTGCGGAGATGGAGAGATGGTGGGACACAACGGTAAAGGCGCGGCAACTGGTTGGGGGTGGAGAGGAAGGGAGACAACAGGGGATGAGGGGGATCAATATATAGTGTGCGGATGTGTTCAGGGAAAAGGATAAGGTGGGGGAAGGGGATGAGGTCATAGAGGATGTGCGTGGGGGTGGAAGGCAGATGCGGAAGGTGAGGCGAAGTGCATGGCGTTCGAGGATTCGGAGGGCTTTATAGAACCAGGGAGGGGCGGAAATCCAAGCTACGCTGGCATAACAGAGGATGGGGCGAATCAAGGATTTGTAAGTGTGAAGGATGGACCCCCACGTCCAGCCAGACAGGAGTTTCAGGATGCGGAGGTGGTTGTGAGCTTTGTTTTGGATGGTAAGAACATGGGGGGTTCAGGTGAGATGGCGGTCGAGTGTGAGGCCAAGGTATTAGAGGATAGGAGTGAGGTGAATAGGACGGTCATAAATGGTGAGGTAGAAATCATGGAGGCGGAAGGAGCGAGTGGTGCGGCCTATGATGATTGCCTGGGTCTTGGAGAGATTGATATGGAGGAACCACTGGTTGTACCCAGCAATGAATTGGTCAAGGTGGGTGTGGAGGATACGTTGGGACTGTTGAAGGGTAGGATAAAGGGCTAGGAAGGTGGTGTCATCAGCAAACTGGAGAAGATCAACAAGTGGGGGAGATTTGGGCATATCAGCAGTGTACAGAAGATAGAGGAGAGGGGAAAGGACAGAACCTTGGGGCACGCCGGCAGAGGGATAGAAAGTGCGGGAGTTGGAATTGTGGATAGTCACATAGGAGGGACGATGGGAGTGGAAGGAAGCAACGAGACAGACGAAGCTAATGGGGAGAGCATAGGTCTGGAGTTTGAAGAGGAGCCTGGGATACCAGACACTGTCATAGGCGTTCTGGAGATCGAGAGAAACAAAGATAGCGGAGCAACAGGAGTTAAGTTGGAGGGAAAGAAGATTGGTAACGTTAAGGAGCTGGTCGTCAGCGGAGAAGGAAGGCCAGAAGCCACATTGGGTAAGGGGAAGGAGGTGGTGCTGGTTAAGTTTGTGGTGAATATGGTGAGAGAGAATGGCCTTGAAGACCTTACTGAACACGGAGATGAGGCAGATGGGACGATAGGATGAGGTATCAGAGGGGGGTTTGTTAGGTTTAGGGAACAGCAGGAAATGGGAAGTCTTCCATAGGTCGGGGTAAAATCCAGTGGAGAGGAGAACATTGTACAGGGTAGCAAGGACAAACAGGAAGGATGGAGGGGATTCCTTGAGGTGACGGTAGGTGACGCCATCATGACCAGGGGTGGTGTTGCGTTGGAGCAGAGGACGAGTGTGATGTCTTGTGTGGTGATGGGAGTGTTGATGTCTGAGGGGGTAACTGATCCAAGTACTGGAAGTTAGGGGTGAGCAGGGGGACAGAGGTGTCAGTGCGGTCAAGGACGGTGGGGAAGAGGAAGTAATCAAAATGGGGATCGTCAAGAATGGAGAAGACCTCGGATAGGTGGGTAGCAAAATGGTTAGCCTCACTGAAGTTGTCAGGAAAGGGTCGATCGTCATGGAGGATGGGGTAATGCGGGGTGGGATGGCTACCAGTATTGCGGTGGAAGGCTGACCAGTTCTTGGAGGAGTTGACAGGAAGGATGGAGTTGAGGCGTGTGCATGTCTGGCGCCAGTCCCGGCGTTTCTTTGCTGTAAGGAGTTTCCGAAGATACTGAATCCCATCGAATATTTATGGGACATAATCGAAAGGTCAATTCGAGCACAAAATCGAGCACCAGCGACACTTGTTCAATTATGGATGGCTTTAGGGGCAGCATGGTTCAACATATCTGCAACAACTTGTTGAATTCACGCCACGTCGAGCTGCTTCACTACACCAAGTATATAAGGAGATATCCCACAACTTTTGTCACCTTCGTGTACAGCGCACACACAAGGGAAATGAACAGTAGAGATCAGGTCCTTTTACGATCCAACTACCCAAAGACAACATCAGATTAATTTATTTAAAATGTAATACAGTAACGTAACTCACGAAGTGTCGTATACTAAAAACCAGTGAATCTGACATGCTTACACTGAAAGATTCTGCACACAGATAAACAGACTAGCCATTGAAACCTGTCTGGCAGGTACGTTAGCCAATAATTTGGTTGGTCAAATATTGATACCAGACCTATGAGGTAATGATGTGTCGTTTGATGACATACACGCTCTGCAACAGAAAATGCGCGGTGGTATGGTAATGTGGGAATTACCTGTGATTAACTTCTGTCCCGAAATGACCCTAGACACAGAACCATTCTTAAGAAACACTACTGTAATATGTGGACAACTGACTACATAAACGCGAATTAAGAAAGCATCAGGCGCTACTACCGAATCCTAAGTTGGCAAACTTGTGATGAAGCAATAAACAACGTCTAAGTTCTCACAGACAAAGACCAAAATATCTTAAGTGATGAAGATATATTAATTTACACAAAATGGCAATGGATTTATTCAAAAAATTGTGCATGTATTTTGACATGTAAACAGAATAAAAGTTGGCATGAAAGGGTAGAGCTCGTTGCCCAACACGTTCTCTGGTTTGAAGTGAGGTTTGTAATGTGTTACTTATATATACATGGCGATGTAAACGTACGCATTTACGCTGATTTTTTTACACTGTCGGAAAAAATTAGTACACTTTGAAAGACGACGTCGATTTTAATCCGGTGACGGCATCTCCAGGGGTAGTTGGACATCAGAAGTTCACTGAGGCTTTTTGCAGATGATGCTGTGGTGTATCGAGAGGTTGTAACAATGGAAAATTGTACTGAAATGCAGGATGATCTGCAGCGAATTGACGCATGGTGCAAGGAATGGCAATTGAATCTCAATGTAGACAAGTGTAATGTGCTGCGAATACACAGAAAGATAGATCCTTTATCATTTAGCTACAAAATAGCAGGTCAGCAACTGCAAGCAGTTAATACCATAAATTATCTGGGAGTACGCATTAGGAGTGATTTAAAATGGAATGACGATATAATGTTGATCGTCGGTAAAGCAGATGCCAGACTGAGATTCATTGGAAGAATCCTAAGGAAATGCAATCCGAAAACAAAGGAAGTATGTTACAGTACGCTGGTTCGCCCACTGCTTGAATACTGCTCAGCAGTGTGGGATCCGTACCAGATGGGGTTGATAGAAGATCCAACGGAGAGCAGCGCGCTTCGTTACAGGATCATTTAGTAATCGCGAAATCGTTGCGGAGATGATAGATAAACTCCAGTGAAAGACTCTGCAGGAGAGACGCTCAGTAGCTCGGTACGGGCTTTTGTCAAAGGTTTGAAGAACATACGTTCACCGAAGAGTCAAGCAGTATATTGCTCCTTCCTACGTATATCTCACGAAGAGACCATGAGGATAAAATCAGAGAGATTAGAGCCCACACAGAGGCATACCGACAATCCTTCTTTCCACGAACAATACGAGACTGGAATAGAAGGGAGAACCGATAGAGGTACTCAAGATACCCTCCGCCACACACCGTCAGGTGGTTTGCGGAGTATGGATGTAGATGTAGATGTAGACTCAGGGTTGAAGACCATGTTCTGACGTTTAGGTGAAAATCATTCCCTCAGGAAGAGATCAGTTACTTAGAAACATTAATAAAATGTACAACGTATACTGATGTAAAAAATGGAAACGCCAAAAAATAATTAATGTAGAGTAATGAAATTTCTGGAATACATATGTCTAGGTAACATGTCTATGTGATTAACATTGCAAGATCACAGGTTAATGCAATCGCGAAATGTTGGTACTTTAGCCGCGCGTGATTAGCCGAGCGATCTAAGGCGCTCCAGTCATGGACTGTGCGGCTGGTCGCGGCGGAGGTTCGAGTCCTCCCTCGGGCATGGGTGTGTGTGTTTGTCCGTAGGATAATTTAGGTTAAGTAGTGTGTATGCTTAGCGACTGATGCAGTTAGCAGTTAAGTCCCATAACTTTTAACAAACTTTTTTTTTGTTTTTACATTATTAACCGGTGCAGCCACCAGAAAGTTGAATGCAAGTATGCAAAAGTGCATGCATTGTATCGTACTGGTCCTAATGTCAATTTGTGGGATGGAGTTCCATGCCTGTTGCACTTGGTCAGTCCATACAGGGACGATTATTACTGGCTGTGGATGCCGCTGGAGTTGTCGTCCGATGATGCCCCATATGTGTGTCGATTAGAGACAGATCTGGTGATCGAGCTGACCAAGGCAACGCGCCGATACTCTGTAGAGCACGTTGGGTTACAACACTGGTTTGTGGACGAGCGTTATCCTGTTGGAAAACACCCCTGCAATACTGTACATGAATGGCAGAACAACATCTCGAATTACCAGTTGGCGTATAATTCTGCAGTGAGGAATGTGCGGGATAACCACGAGAGTGCACCTGCTGTCATACGAAATCGCGCCCTAGAGCGTAAGTCCATGTGTAGGTCCAGTGTGCCTAGCGCACAGACAGGCTGGCTGCAAGCCCACAACTTCTAACCAACACCAGCCATCAATGGCACCGGTCAAGTAACAGCTTTCATCCTGGCTTCCAATGAACTCTCCCTTGACAACAATGAAGCCGCTGATGGCGGTGCATTACGATGTGCCAGAGCCATGCGACGAACGCGATGGAATTCCATCGCAGTAGTATCATGTGGCTGTGTGGAGCACGTTCTTCTTGCCACCGTACATGCCCGTGACAGCCACTGCCAGAACTCATGTACAGTGGCATTAGAAAATAGCAGCGAAATGCAGGAAGATCTGCAGCGGATAGGCACTTTGTGCAGGGAGTGCCAATTGACCCTTAACATAGACAAATGTAATGTATTGCGAATACATAGAAAGAAGGATCCTTTATTGTATGATTATATGATAGCGCAAAAAAAAAACACTGGTAGCAGTTACTTCTGTAAAATATCTGGGAGTGTGCGTACGGAATGATTTGAAGTGGAATGATCATATAAAATTAATTGTTGGTAAGGTGGGTGCCAGGTTGAGATTCATTGGGAGAGTCCTTTGAAAATGTAGTCCATCAACAAAGGAGGTGGCTTACAAGACACTCGTTCGACCTACACTTGAGTATTGCTCATCACTGTGGGATCCGTACCAAGTCGGGTTGGCAGAGGAGATAGAGAAGATCCAAAGAAGAGCGGCGCGTTTCGTCACAGGGTTATTTGGTAAGCGTGATAGCGTTACGGAGATGTTTAGCAAACTCAAGTGGCAGTCTCTGCAAGAGAGGCGCTCTGCATCGCGGTGTATCTTGCTGTCCAGGTTTCGAGAAGGTGCGTTTCTGAATGAGGTATCGAATATATTGCTTCCCCCTACTTATACCTCCCGAGGAGATCACGAATGTAAAATTAGAGAGATTCGAGCGCGCACGGAGGCTTTCCGGCAGTCGTTCTTCCCGCGAACCATACACAACTGGAACAGGAAAGAGAGGTAATGACAGTGGCATGTAAAGTGCCCACCGCCACACACCGTTGGGTGGCTTGCGGAGTATAAATGTAGATGTGGTGTCACCGCCAGACACCACACTTGCTAGGTGGTAGCTTTAAATCGGCCGCGGTCCATTAGTACATGTCGGACCCGCGTGTCGCCACTGTCAGTGATCGCAGACCGAGCGCCACCACACGGCAGGTCTTGAGAGACTTACTAGCACTCGCCCCAGTTGTACGGACGACTTTGCTAGCGACTACACTGACGAAGCCTTTCTCTGATTTGCCGATAGATAGTTAGAATAGCCTTCAGCTAAGTCCATGGCTACGACCTAGCAAGGCGCCATTAACGATTTCTAGAGAGAGTCTCACTTGTATCATCAACAACGCTGTATACAAATGATGGATTAAAGTGAAGTATTCCAGCAGCTACGTACTTTTCTTTATAGCATTCATTACGTATCCTGTTTCAGACCTAACGCCAGCCTGCGTGAGTTGACGCGTGCATTTCGGCCTCTTCTAAATTAGTGTGCGTTCTGTTGGCTAATCTGCCGACACAACACTAGATGTAGATGTAGATGTAGCATCTTAAATTTCCCCAGTCCTAAAACATCGACTGTACACCGACAAGCGCAGCACCGCGAAACAGCATCAATAAAGCGTCGACCCTCACTCCAATGGAAAGAGCAGGCAGTGCCACACCTCCAGGAAGACAGGCTTCAGCACCCCCAGTCAACGCTGATTTAAAAAGCCGCCAACCGCTGGTCGGCCGAGTTCGGTCGCAGACTTGGAGAGCATTAGTACTGAGTAATACGAAAACATCTCTTAATCTGCGTTCTGCGAGTAGCAGTAGTCGACAAAATAAATACGTGTAGGAGGCACAGGAAGCACATCAAGCCATCTCACAGAAGAAACGTCATCTTACGTTTCTTTTCTTTTTAGAAATAAAGAATTCTATTAATTTGACAATCTTATATAAACTTCATTTTGCATTCCTGCCACCGGCCACCGCAACTTCTCTCCATCCTTGCTTGTGTCAGAGCTCACTCCCACAGTACTGACGCTACAGCATCGCAGAAGGAACATCCAGTTTCTTGCAGCCCTATGGCACAACGTCGTTCAAACTCAGTGAGCTGTTGATAACGGTGTCTTTCTTGACTAACATCAACCCACCACGTTCAATCTCAAAGGTAACTGATCCTCACCACTGTTACAGAGTGCATTTAAAGCAAATCCGATTTTCACCTTCATAGTGTTGCTGCTAGCTCCATTCGTATGTGAAAACTGCGAAAACTGAATCGACATAATCTTTCATCTACATCTACATCTACATACATACTCCGCAATCCACCACACGGTGCGTGGCGGAGTATACCTCGTACCACAACTAGCATCTTCTCTCCCTGTTCCACTCCCAAACAGAACGAGGGAAAAATGACTGCCTATATGCCTCTGTACGAGCCCCTATCTCTCTTATCTTTGTGGTCTTTCCGCAAAATGTATGGTTCAAATGGCTCTGAGCACTATGCGACTTAACTTCTGCGGTCATCAGTCACCTAGAACTTAGAACTAATTAAACCCAACTAACCTAAGGACATCACACACATCCATGCCCGAGGCAGGATTCGAACCTGCGACCGTAGCGGTCGCTCGGTTCCAGACTGTAGCGCCTAGAACCGCACGGCCACTCCGGCCGGCTCGCAAAATGTAAGTTGGCGGCAGTAAAATAGTGCCGCAGTCAGCCTCAAATGATGGTTCTCTAAATTTCCTCAGTAGCGATTCACGAAAAGATCACCTCCTTTCTTCTAGAGACTCCTATCCGAGTTCCTGGAGCATTTCCGTAACACTCGCGTGATGATCAAACCTACCAGTAACAAATCTAGTATCCCGCCTCTGAATTGCTTCTATGTCCTCCCTCAATCCGACCTGATAGGGATCCCAAACGCTCGAGCAGTACTCAAGAATAGGTCGTATTAGTGTTTTATAATCGGTCTCCTTTACAAATGAACCACATCTTCCCAAAATTCTACCAATGAACCGAAGACGACTATCCTCCTTCGCCACAACTGACATTACGAGCTTGTCCCACTTTATATCGCTCTGCAGTGTTACGCCCAAACATTTAATCGACGTGACTGTATCAAGCGCTACACTACTAATGGAGTATTCAAACACTACAGAATTCTTTTTCCTATTCATCTGCATTAATTTACATTTATCTACATTTGAAGTTAGCTACCATTCTTTACACCAATCACAAATCTTGTCCAAGTCATCTTGTATCCTCCAACAGTCATTCAACGACGACACCTTCCCGTACACCACAGCATCATCAGCAAAGAGCCGCACGTTGCTATCCACCCTATCCAAAAGATCATTTATGTAGATAGAAAACAACAGCGGACCTACCACACTTCCCTGGGGCACTCCAGATGATAACCTCACCTCCGATGAACACTCACCATCGAGGACAACGTACTGGGTTCTATTACTTAAGAAGTCTTCGAGCCACTCACATATTTGGGAACCAATCCCATATGCTCGCACCTTAGTTAAGAGTCTGCAGTGGGGCACCGAGTCAAGGAATATGGCATCCGTCTGATAGCCTGTCTCAAGGAAATTCATTATATTCGAACTGAGAATATGTTCGAGTATGTTTCGCAGGATATCATGTGAAAAAGGGCGAGTTGCGTTTCGCAGGAGCGATGCTTTCTAAAGCCGTGCTGATCCATGGACAGCAACTTCTCTGTCTCAAGGAAATTCATTATATTCGAACTGAGAATATGTTCGAGAATGTTTCAGATGTACAAACACTCGTAAATAGTTTGGTTTATGTTGCACATCTCCTACTTGGTGTTGCTATTTTTTCTGTCAGTGTAGCGAACTATTAAGCGCGCATTGTATAAGTAGTAACAGTTTATCCTCGGTTTCACAGTCAAAGTATACAAATTGTAATCGATATTAAATTATGATGACAACGTAAGTATTTGCCGGAGGCGGAATTTCTTTATAACCACGCCCCCGGTCTTCACGAGGTCCCCTGTATTTCGTGTGGACACATTCAGCGCCGCGCCGCCGCTGTTACAAGCGGGTCACCGGACTGCAGAGCAGACGAGGAAAGCGGGCAGTCGGAGCCTCGCCCTGTTATGCGCCGACCGGCTTTACGCCCCCCGTTTATGGAGTGCCAGGGCCCGCACAGTCCACTGTTACCAGCCGAAGCGGAAATAAAAAACACAGCACGGCTGATGCTTATAACCGTAAAAGACACCGTTTACTGCGCGAGTCCTGCTGCGTAAAGCCCTCTGCGGAATCCTTTATTCGAATAATCCTCACACTATAAAAAGCCATATACGATGCCAGACGAGAGAAATGGGCGCAGCCGCAGCATGAAAGCCATGTCCGTAAAGTCGGGCCCGGGTGTACTTACACAGACCGAGCAAGCTCTAAACTGTTTAATCTGGCGATTAAAGTCGTGCACTCGTATTTAACGCAGGTCATCCAGTATTATGCATGAGTTACTGTCCTGCAGCCGAATATGATTAACAGTTAGGAAGTCTGTCTCCGTGGAAAAATTCTAGGGGGAAACTATATTCCCTACAGTATACAGAATTAATTCATTATAGATAACTGGATCATCTGCAAAACGACTACGGTTACTATTGTCTGACAGGTTATTTATCCACTTTATGAGCAGCAAGTGTCTCGACACACGTCCCTGAGGCATGCATGAAGTCATTTCTACTTCTGTCCACTTCCATCCATGCAAAATAGTTTTCAGCATCGTCCCAACAAAGAAATTCTGATTCATATCTCATCGTTTCCTGGTAACAGCCTTAGATATTTAACAGATGTTACATGCTCTGTACTGTTAGTGCTGCAATAAGGTATTAGCAACTTCTTTCTCTAGGCGCCATCTTGCATTTATTTACAGTCATGCAAAGCAGGTAATCGGTACGGCGAGATGCTGCAGTTACCCATGACGAAGGTTCGAAGAGTGAAGATAATCAAGGTTAGAGTCGATGAAACCTTCTGAACCAGAACTCCACCAAAACCTTTGAGAGGTAGTAGTAAGGACCAAAACAAGAAAAAAGAGTAAAAGCAGTGGCTCTCTGCGGAATCCTTTATTCGAATAATCCTCACACTATAAAAAGCCATATACGATGCCAGACGAGAGAAATGGGCGCAGCCGCAGCATGAAAGCCAAGTCAGTAAAGTCGGGCCCGGGTATACTTACACAGACCGAGCAAGCTCTAAACTGTTTAATCTGGCGATTAAAGTCGTGCACTCGTATTTAACGCAGGTCATCCCATATTATGCATGAGTTACTGTCCTGCAGCTGAATATGATTAACAGTTAGGAAGTCTGTCTCCGTGGAAAAACTCTATGGGGAAACTATATTCCCTACAGTATACAGAATTAATTCATTATAGATAACTGGATCAGGTTACTATTGTCTGACAGGTTATTTATCCACTTTATGAGCAGCAAGTGTCTCGACACACGTCCCTGAGGCACGCATGAAGTCATGTCTACTTCTGTCCACTTCCATCCATGCAAAATAGTTTTCAGCATCGTCCCAACAAAGAAATTCTGGTTCATATCTCATCGTTTCCTGGTAACAGCCTTAGATATTTAACAGATGTTACATGCTCTGTACTGTTAGTGCTGCAATAAGGTATTAGCAACTTCTTTCTCTAGGCGCCATCTTGCATTTATTTACAGTCATGCAAAGCAGGTAATCCGTACGGCGAGATGCTGCAGTTACCTATGACGAAGGTTCAAAGAGTCAAGATAATCAAGGTTAGAGTCGACGAAACCTTCTGAACCAGAACACCAAAACGTTTGAGAGGTAGTAGTAAGGACAAAAACAAGAAAAAAGAGTAAAAGCGGTGGCTCGTTTTTTTCAGGTTACTATCCCTTGTTGTAGGGGCTGTGATTTTTGATATTTTTTTCTAAACCAGCAAGATAAAACAGAGGCCACTACTTCCACCACATCAAATGGATTTAGAGCTCATGTATTCACACTGAGCCGTGAACACTTCCCAGTTTATCAATGGGGAATAATCGAAAATTATTATTACTATTATCGGTGCCATGCGTGCAATGGTCGTGCCAGGCGCGCCATATTGAATCTTTATCCTATCATTAATGGTGCGAGAGCCGCGCGGGATTAGCCGAGCGGTCTTAGGCGCTGCAGTCATGGAGTGTGCGGCTGGTCCCTCGGGCATGGGTGTGTGTGTGTGTTTGTCCTTAGGATAATTTAGGCTAAGTAGTGTGTAAGCTTAGGGACTGATGAACTTAGCAGTTAAGTCCCATAAGACTTCACACACCCGCAATGGCGCGAGACCTGCACGACCTTATAGCAACCGTCATAGTTCTGCATTATTCTACTGTGACACTAAGGATGACTTCACGTAATGAAAGGGAGAATGTAAATATTAAAGGTCTCGTTTATTTAACAGTTGAATATTGAACAATTATACAATAAAATGGGGGTGGAGAAAGGAAGAATTGAGTTCAGCAGCCTGCCCCAAAGCTCGTTCATAATAAGCCACGATAGCAGGAGAAAAGGAATTTTAGGAACGATCGCCGTATTATCACATGGAGTCCAATTTACTAAAGAAAGGGGTTGCAGGCATGCAACGACCACCACCATGAACCAGTCAAAGACTAAGAAAGATGCTACTGTGGGTAAATCGCTAGGTAGCCTCCTGTACTAAAGGAATAAAACCAGCAAGACGCGAAACTATTCATACAGGCGATACAACACTCCTGGAAATGGAAAAAAGAACACATTGACACCGGTGTGTCAGACCCACCATACTTGCTCCGGACACTGCGAGAGGGCTGTACAAGCAATGATCACACGCACGGCACAGCGGACACACCAGGAACCGCGGTGTTGGCCGTCGAATGGCGCTAGCTGCGCAGCATTTGTGCACCGCCGCCGTCAGTGTCAGCCAGTTTGCCGTGGCATACGGAGCTCCATCGCAGTCTTTAACACTGGTAGCAAGCCGCGACAGCGTGGACGTGAACCGTATGTGCAGTTGACGGACTTTGAGCGAGGGCGTATAGTGGGCATGCGGGAGGCCGGGTGGACGTACCGCCGAATTGCTCAACACGTGGGGCGTGAGGTCTCCACAGTACATCGATATTGTCGCCAATGGTCGGCGGAAGGTGCACGTGCCCGTCGACCTGGGACCGGACCGCAGCGACGCACGGATGCACGCCAAGACCGTAGGATACTACGCAGTGCCGTAGGGGACCGCACCGCCACTTCCCAGCAAATTAGGGACACTGTTGCTCCTGGGGTATCGGCGAGGACCATTCGCAACCGTCTCCATGAAGCTGGGCTACGGTCCCGCACACCGTTAGGCCGTCTTCCGCTCACGCCCCAACATCGTGCAGCCCGCCTCCAGTGGTGTCGCGACAGGCGTGAATGGAGGGACGAATGGAGACGTGTCGTCTTCAGCGATGAGAGTCGCTTCTGCCTTGGTGCCAATGATGGTCGTATGCGTGTTTGGCGCCGTGCAGGTGAGCGCCACAATCAGGACTGCATACGAGCGAGGCACACAGGGCCAACACCCGGCATCATGGTGTGGGGAGCGATCTCCTACACTGGCCGTACACCATTGGTGATCGTCGAGGGGACACTGAATAGTGCACGGGTCATCCAAACCGTCATCGAACCCATCGTTCTACCATTCCTAGACCGGCAAGGGAACTTGCTGTTCCAACAGGACAATGCACGTCCGCATGTATCCCGTACCACCCAACGTGCTCTAGAAGGTGTAAGTCAACTACCCTGGCCAGCAAGATCTCCAGATCTGTCCCCCATTGAGCATGTTTGGGACTGGATGAAGCGTCGTCTCACGCGGTCTGCACGTCCAGCACGAACGCTGGTCCAACTGAGGCGCCAGGTGGAAATGGCATGGCAAGCCGTTCCACAGGACTACATTCAGCATCTCTACGATCATCTCCATGGGAGAATAGCAGCCTGCATTGCTGCGAAAGGTGGATATACACTGTACTAGTGCCGACCTTGTGCATGCTCTGTTGCCTGTGTCTATGTGCCTGTGGTTCTGTCAGTGTGATCATGTGATGTATCTGACCCCAGGAATGTGTCAATAAAGTTTCCCCTTCCTGGGACAATGAATTCACGGTGTTCTTATTTCAATTTCCAGGAGTGTAGATAACTTTGGCTTGCGGTCCGACTACGTTAACGAAACATGAAAGGGCGCCAGACACTCACCTCGTAGCGTAGGACGAAGGGCACAAGTTTTCAAGTTAGAAACACCTAAACTCAGGGTCAAATTTTGCACGGGAGAACTGAAAGAGCTACTCCCAGGCGAAGCGGAAAAGTGAGCATGAAAGTACACACTTTAGTGCCGAACTGAAAGCTACTGTGACTAACCAACACATCGCGCATATTATGCCCAACTGTACAAGGAAAACCTAACGTCTTATAACCGGGAAATTTTGCTTAAATCGCAATTTAAGGAACGTACATCAGTAGAAATGTCCTATAAGGTTCCCTCTGGGCCGCAGGGCGCGAAGCTACAGTGCACGTCGGCGCTCATGCTTACCGATACTTCATCTTCTTGAAGCAGCACGTCCAGTCTCTGGCAAGCCCACACTAGAACTGCCCTACTGCCCCTTTGTCCACTATCCATCCGCGGAGGGTGGTTGGCTCCTACCGGTGAAAAACGGGCGCGCAACTGAACTGGCCAATCAGAGGGCCGCAATCTCACAGGGAGGCGACCTCGCGACGTTAAAATCGAGCAGAAATAGCAGTTACAAGGTTGGTAAGGCAGGTTGAGGAACTGAGAACAGGAGCAACTTGGGCCACTACTGAACGTTCAAACGACTCCACCTGCTACCCTGGCGATCCGAAAAAGGATGGGAAACGGGAAGCCATCATAGGTGCCCTCGCCCATAAATAAAGAAAATTCCTAGCGCCAAGCTCCTCTCACAGATCACTGTGAGACAAACTATAATCATCGTAAAATAAATTAGACAACCCATAGAAATTATTAATAGGACCTGAATTATTATATTACCAAATACCAGAATGCTGGGTTAAGAAATATCAAGTACGAGCACTGAATGGTGAATGAAGTGTACGTCTTACCAGAGTGTAGTAGACTTGGGCTCTAAAACGCTAATCTTAAAGAGCTATGAGTGAGCCGTGGCGCTCGTTACTGGCGCGCCAGTTTCTTGGATGTCCATTATCGATGCTTCGATGTTTCTTATCTTTGCTTGCCTTGTTGTTTTCCGCATTCGCGGGGCGAGAGGCAGTTGACGTTTGCTCGGGCTACCTGCTGAGACGTCGCGAGGTACGAGGTGGGAAGGAACCACGTATATGTGGAGTTGGTTGTACGCGGTCTGCCGGTTCAGGATGGAGGATATGTGTTGGCTGCCTGCCTGTCTGCTCTCCTGATTTTGCTCGCCGTGCCTTGCGACCGCCTAGCTTGGGTTGCTGCCTGTTGTATCCTACACGAGCCATACCGGGGGTCCAGCAGAAGTTAAGCAGCCTTGCGTTTCTTTAAAGAAAAGGAGCAAATGTATACGACCTTTTGTAACCAATTTTGGTGGCCTCTTACGTGTGGTCTTCGCGTTTACACTGCCTTTGGGGAGAGTTAATTCTTTTAAATTTAAATGTTGGGGTTCCCTGTCCTTTATAATCTTTTGGGGGTTTTATTTGAATTTTCTCTTTGGGGTTCCTTCCTTGTGTTTGGTTAAATGTTTACTTGTATAGAGGGAAGTGACTTCTGGTTAAAACTCGGAGAAGGTGTTTGATGTTTCTGCCGCTTCCGGCATTTGTCTTTTCAATTAAGTATTCTCATTCCTTCGAGCGACCTGGTGTCATTCCTCGTTAATTAATGCTGGTTTATGTGTACTTAAATTTGAATTAGCCATTTGAATTAATATTTTGGAGTGCAGTATAGCACTAAGGCAGCCTAATTGTATACCACCTTGTGCCCCGGTCTAGTACCTTAATTTTCAGTGGCACGAGTTAGCTCCACTACCGGTTTTACTGATGTGCGCCCTTCAAAATCTTGTCTTGTATAAGTTTGTCCCATGTGTGTCTGGGAACAGAGAGATGAGCTTTAGTGTGACTTCAGTGTTGGTCAGTTAATGGAATCTTCATTTTGGCTTGGCTTCCACTGAAGAGTTTGAGTGGAGCGTAGTATGTTTGATTTGTTATTCATTTAATTACTGTAAGTTTGTTTATTTAATGGGGAGCAAGACATTTAAAGACTGTTGGTATTAACTCCCCTAGTTGCGGGGTGTTGCTAATTCGTTCCGAATGACCTACTACTTATTCAATGACAAGGGTGTTGGTGGGTTGGTTACTGTGAGTACAAATTCACGCTATTTGTTACCGAAATTGTTGAAGTGTCTGTGTCGTGATTCAATCACTAGCTATGTGTTTTAGCTAAATTGATATAAACCTTACATTGCCTCCTTAAAATTTGTTGCCAGCAGAAACCCTTAAGACAACTAAGTTTCGTCACTGCTTATGTTAACCTTTACTGGGAGCAATATTTCATGTAGTTAAATTTGGTCTTAAAATATATTTCTCTGACGTAATAAACGAGTGATAAAAGAAAGAAGCAAAGAGGTCTGGTCCTTCCCATTGTGACCGGTTTGTAACACGTATCAATGAGGACTAATTCATCTTCGTTATTGTGAGATACATCTTTTCTACTGGAAGCTCTTTGCTTTTCATATTTTGAGAGGTGCTAAGAAAAAAAGAAATGCACAGTAAGCATTGGCTCTAAAGTGCATAACTTACGAGCTATGAGCACTTGTTTTTCACAGTATCGATAATGAACAAGTGCTCATAGCCCAACGGATTCATTTTAGAGCCCATGAATAACGACCTATTTTTCATGTTTTGCACCATACTATCACCTTTGAAAGTTTGTCGGTGGAGTTGTGGTTCAGCTTGTAGATAACTCGGAACACAGTTCGTGCTTACAAGATTTTACACACGGTAAACTCAGATAACTGCGAGACAACACTTTACCGAACAGTGCAAAATGACGTCCAAAGAAATAACGTGATAATATCGTATTCCGGCATTACGAGTATACACTCTATTGTATGTTTTAAATCAACTCTAAGAGCAAGAAACGACAAGCCACGAAGGAATTATCCCAATGGGATGGAAATCGGTAGATGTGATATACGTGTAGAGACAAACAAATTATTACAATTTCAGAAAAAAATTCTGATTTATTCAAGGGAAAGAGCTCCGTAAATTGAGCAAGTCAGTAACGCGTTACTCCATGAGAAGCTCTCATACAAGCAGTTACTCTGCTTGGAATTGACTGATAGACTAGCTGGATGTCCTTCTGACTCAGGAAACTTCCCACAGCAGCCCCGCAGATTCAGTGATAAGGGGGCCCAGTGTATGACAAGAATCTGTTACCGACGCACGTAATTTGCACGCCTTGTCAGTCAGTGCCAGATTTAGGTGTTAGTATGAATGTGAATGTGACCACTCCAAGGAAATGATGAAAATATAGTAGTTCGACACATAAGCTGCAACAAATGAATGCAACAGTTTCACAATCACACAATTTCTGTCTCCTCTGTCAAAATACACTGCTGGAAATGGAAAAAAGAACACGTTGGCACCGGTGTGTCAGACCCACCATACTTGCTCCGGACACTGCGAGAGGGCTGTACAAGCAATGATCACACGCACGGCACAGCGGACACACCTGGAACCGCGGTGTTGGCCGTCGAATGGCGCTAGCTGCGCCAACACGTGGGGCGTGAGGTCTCCACAGTAAATCGATGTTGTCGCCAGTGGTCGGCGGAAGGTGCACGTGCTCGTCGACCTGGGACCGGACCGTAGCGACGCACGGATGCACGCCAAGACCGTAGGATACTACGCAGTGCCGTAGGGGACCGTACCGCCACTTCCCAGCAAATTAGGGACACTGTTGCTCCTGGGGTATCGGCGAGGACCATTCGCAACCGTCTCCATGAAGCTGGGCTACGGTCCCGCACACCGTTAGGCCGTCTTCCGCTCACGCCCCAACATCGTGCAGCCCGCCTCCAGTGGTGTCGCGACAGGCGTGAATGGAGGGACGAATGGAGACGTGTCGTCTTCAGCGATGAGAGTCGCTTCTGCCTTGGTGACAATGATGGTCGTATGCGTGTTTGGCGCCGTGCAGGTGAGCGCCACAATCAGGACTGCATACGACCGAGGCACACAGGGCCAACACCCGGCATCATGGTGTGGGGAGCGATCTCCTACACTGGCCGTACACCACTCGTGATCGTCGAGGGGACACTGAATAGTGCACGGTACATCCAAACCGTCATCGAACCCATCGTTCTACCATTCCTAGACCGGCAAGGGAACTTGCTGTTCCAACAGGACAATGCACGTCCGCATGTATCCCGTGCCACCCAACGTGCTCTAGAAGGTGTAAGTCAACTACCCTGGCCAGCAAGATCTCCTGATCTGTCCCCCATTGAGCATGTTTGGGACTGGATGAAGCGTCGTCTCACGCGGTCTGCACGTCCAGCACGAACGCTGGTCCAACTGAGGCGCCAGGTGGAAATGGTATGGCAAGCCGTTCCACAGGACTACATCCAGCATCTCTACGATCGTCTCCATGGGAGAATAGCAGCCTGCATTGCTGCGAAAGGTGGATATACACTATACTAGTGCCGACATTGTGCATGCTCTGTTGCCTGTGTCTATGTGCCTGTGGTTCTGTCAGTGTGATCATGTGATGTATCTGACCCCAGGAATGTGTCAATAAAGTTTCCCCTTCCTGGGACAATGAATTCACGGTGTTCTTATTTCAATTTGCAGGAGTGTATATGTTTTGACGTTTTTGAAGTTGCATTCCGTTTTGGAAGTTTTGGCTCTTGAATTCCTTTGCCGTAACACCGATCACACCCGTTTACTTGTTGTTTTCATTTCTGTGAGATGTCTATGTTGTATCTTGCCTGCTCTCACTGTTTCATCACATTTACTTGCGACGGTAACATATTCTTACCACGTTTTTACCATATTCTATAACCAACGTATAGGGTGGTCCATTGATAGTGACCGGGTCAAATATCTCACGAAATAAGCATCAAACGAAAAAACTACAAAGAACGGATCTCATGTAGCTTCAAGGGGGAAACCAGATGGCGCTATGGTTGGCCCGCTACATGCCGCTGCCATAGGTCAAAAGGATATCAACTGCGTTTTTTTAAAAATAGGAACCCTCATTTTTATTACATATTCGTGTAGTACGTAAAGAAATATGAATTTTTAGTTGGACCACTTTTTTCGCTTTGTGATATATGACGCTGTAATAGTCACAAACGTAAGTACGTGGTATCACGTAACATTCCGCCAGTGCGGCCGGTATTTGCTTCGTGATATATTACCCGTGTTAAAATGGACCGTTTACAAATTGTGGAAAAGGTCGATATCGTGTTGATGTATGGCTGTTATCATCAAAATGCCCAACGGGCGTGTGTTATGTATGCTGCTCGGTATCCTGGACGCATCATCCAAGTGTCCGGACCGTTCGCCGGATAGTTACGTTATTTAAGGGGCTCCGGAAAGGCTCAAAATCATGAAAAGTTCAATTTTTACTTTTTTGCGTTTTCTGAATCTGCAGACTATTACCTTTTAATAGATAAATAATTTATACAATTCCGAAGACTACAACTATTTTTAAATTTTTTTTGAAATGTGTTCTACATGGGCGTGACCCACTGTGGCGCTGTTAAACTGCTGTCAAATGGTGTCATTATTAACGTCCGTGTTCATCAGGTACATTTTAGTGATGTGAGATAAAGTATGTGTTGTGGCTAACCTGTGATGGTTCAATATATATCGCTGGTGTGATTGTCGATTGTTTCATGTTTATTTACTCTGTCGTTATCTCGAAAATATTCGTAATTAATTCTGTTTCTTGAGTCTCTGCTTTGTTGAAGTATAATAATGAGTAAAAGTAAAGTTATTAGAAATCCTCTGAAGGCTTTTAAGAAAAGGAGAAATGTTGGAAAGCCAAAGGTATGTGTTATTACTGTAAACAATAAAGACGATAACCAAGTGAGTGAACCTAACCTCTCAAGTACAAGTAGACTGCAATGTCGCTTATGTTAACACCAGGATCAAAGAGCATAAGCGACATTGCAGGTTGGGGCAGGTGGAGAAATCGGCCGTGGCAGAGCACGCACTGAATGAGACCGACCACGTAATAAAATTCGCCGACACGGAAGTTCTGTCTGTAGAGAAGCACTATCACACGCGCCTGTTCAGAGAAGCTGTAGAAATACAAAAACACGCGAACAGTTTCAACAAGAAAGAGGAAAGCCTTAAGGTAAATGGATCCTGGCTTCCCGTACTGCAGCGAACGACCGTCGCAGGTAGCAAGAGGAGAAACGCACCGGAAATGACCGCGGAGAAGCCCTCGGACGTTGGCGCGCCAGGTACATATAGCCTGCGGCCGCGAGCTCGCCTCCAGTTCACCACCGGCAATGGAGGCTGGCGAAACGTCAGAAAAATCATTAGATGAACGTCGGCCGAAGAACCCGAGACAGAAGCCAATAGGCAGTTTTTCAACAAGTGGCCACGAAAGCCTTAACAATTAAATATTTGATATGTCGGTTCTCAAAGGAATTTTTTCAAACTGTGTAAGATGTATTAATTGTAGTGAAGTTGGTCTGGAACTCTCCATAATAAAGCACGTAGGACTTGCTAGTGAAATACAACTGATATGTGATAAGTGTTCATACATGACCACCTTTTGGAACAGTGTTGCAGTAACTGCAACTGAAGAAAATGGTTGCAAAATCTACGAACACAACATTAGATATGTTTATTCCTTGCGTTCAGTTGGTAAGGGTGCTACTGCAGATGCAATTTTCTGTGGCATCATGAATCTTCCAAATCCCCCAACCAAGTTTACGACCTATAATAAATTAATAGGGTCTAAAGTAGAAGATGTCTGTACAGAATCTATGAAGAACGCTTTGGAAGAGGCAGTAATGGAAAATAATGGTAACAGAGATTTGACTGCAGCGTTCGATGGTACCTGGCAAAAACGGGGACACACATCTCTTCATGGTGTTGTATCTGCCACCAGTATGTATACAGGGAAAGTTTTAGATGTAGCAGTAATATCAAAGTATTGTAGATGTCCACAAAAATATAAAGGTACACATGAAAATAATTGCAAAGCTAACTATAGTGGCAGTAGTGGAGGAATGGAAGTGGCTGGTGTTGCCAGTATATTCCAGCGTTCTGAGGCGTGTGATAAAGTGCGATATATTAATTACCTTGGTGACGGTGATTCTAAAAGTTTCAAACATGTTCAAGGACTGAACCCCTATGGTGATGATGTTGTAGTGCAGAAATTTGAGTGTATTGGACACGTACAGAAGCGAATGGGAACAAGACTTCGGCGACTGAAAGCTTCGTACAAAAAACAAAAACTCAGTGATCGTAAAGGGTTGGATGGGAAGGGAAGGTTAACTGACAGTGTAATTGACAAAATACAGAACTATTATGGAATGGCTATTAGGCAAAATACACAAAGTGTCGACGAAATGAAGAAGGCTGTTTGGGCTCTTTTTTTTCATACTTCTTCAACCGATGAAAATCCCCAACATAGCTTGTGTCCCAAAGAAGAAGACAGTTGGTGTAAATATAACAAAGGATTGCTAACTGGTGAAATGTACACTCATAAGCATAGTCTGCCTCATGCAATAATGGAGGTGATAAAACCTATTTTCAGAGACTTAGCAGCACCTGAACTGTTGAAAAAGTGTATTCACGGAAAAACTCAAAACCCCAATGAAACTGTAAATAGTGTTATATGGTCGAGAATCCCCAAGACTGTATTTGTTGGAATAGAAACAGTTCACTTTGGTGTGTATGATGCTGTTGCGACTTTCAATGATGGCAACATTGTAAGGTGCAAGGTGTTTAGAAATATGGGAATGAAGATAGGTTCTAACATGGTACGAGCGATGCTTGCATTAGACAAGGAACGCCTTCGGGCTGCAGACAGGGCTGTAAAGAGTCTAGAAATACAAGCAAGAGTAAACAGGAGGAGGAACAAGAGGAAGCTGGAGGAGGAGTTTGCAGAGGATGAAGATAATCCATCCTATGGACCTGGAATGCACTAAAAAGTTAATCCAATTTTTGTCGCTCGATTCCCAAAACTTTTATTTTCTCATACTAATTACATGTTTTCTAAGGATCTTCCAAACATATTTGTTTCAAACTTTCAGTAAATGTTACACAGTACCTTCTGCATAATTTAACGCAGCCTTTTTCCAAAAAACTGTATATTTTTTAATATATAAATAAAAAATTGCAAAAAATGTTGTGAATTTTCATTACAATTGAAAAAAAATCATCTTTAATAACTGAACTAAAATTTTGTAAAATCCCTGTGTTAAGTTGTAGCCCATATTCCAATAAATAATCTGTAAAAAGTTCAACTTCCTACCTCAAATACTTTCTGAGGAAAGATGTAATTTATAAGCGTTATTTTAACATTGCAAGTATAGGGCGTTCCGGAGCCCCTTAAGGAAACAGGAAGTGTTCAGCCACCTGTGAAACGCCAAACACGACCTGCAACAAATGATGATGCCCAAGTAGGTGTTTTAGCTGCTGTCGTGGCTAATCCCCACACCAGTAGCAGACAAATTGCGCGAGAACCGGGAATCTCAAAAATGTCGGTGTTGAGAATGCTACAACAACATCGATTGCACCCGTACCATATTTCTATGCACCAGGAATTGCATGGCGATGACTTTGAACGTCGTGTACAGTTCTGCCACTGGACACCAGAGAAATTACGGGACTATGACAGATTGTTTGCAAGCGTTCTATTTAGCGACGAAGCGCCAGTCACCAACAGCAGTAACGTAAACCGGCATAATATGCACTATTGGACAACGTAAAATCCACGATGGCTGCAACAAGTGGAACATCAGAGACCTTGGCGGGTTAATGTACGGTGCGGCATTGTGTGAGGAAGGATAATTGGCCCCCATTTTGTCGATGGCAATCTAAATGGTGCAATATATGCTGATTTCCTACGCAATGTTCTACCGATGTTACTACAAAATGTTTCACTGCATGACAGAATGGCTATACACATTCAGCATGATGGATGTACGGCACATAGTTCGCGTGCCATTGAAGCGGTATTGAGTAACATATTTCATGACAGGTGGATTGGTCGTCGAAGCACCATACCATGGGCCGCCCGTTCACGGGATCTGAAGTCCCCGAATTTCTTTCTGTGGGGAAAGTTGAAGGATATTTGCTATCGTAATCCACGGACAACGCCTGACAACATGCGTCAGCGCATTGTCAATGCATGCGCGAACATTAGGGAAGGCGAACTACTCGCTGTTGAGAGGAATGTCGTTACACGTATTGCCAAATGCATTGAGGATGACGGACATCATTTTGAGCATTTATTGCATTAATGTGGCATTTACAGGTAATCACATTGTAACAGCATGCGTTCTCAGACATAAGTTCACAAAGGTACGTGTATGACATTGGAACAACCGAAATAAAATGTATTTTAATTTAAAAAGCCTACCTGTTATCAACTGTTCGTCCAAAATTGTGAGCCATATGTTTGTGATTATTACAGCGCCATCTATCACAAAGCGAAAAAAGTGGTTCAACTAAAACATTCATATTTGTTTACGTACTACACGAATATGTAATAAAAAATGTGGGTCCCTATTCATATTTCTTCATGTTTCTTTACGTATTGCACGAATATGTAATAAACAATTGGGTTTCCTATTTAAAAAAAACGCAGTTGATATCCGTTTGACCTATGGCAGCGCCATCTAGCGGGACAACCATAGCGCCATCTGGTTTCCTCCTTCAAGCTACGTAAGTTTCGTTCGTTGTAGTTTTTTCGTTTGACTCTTATTTCGTGCGATATTTAGCCCAGTCATGATCAATGGACCACCATTATAGTATGAAAACTGCCATGACTGCAGAAAGATAACAAACATTTCAATGACCGGACGGATAGCTCATAACGTTATGAAGAAATGAAAAAAGATAATAAAAATATGTGGCACGAAAGAGTTTTGGACATGGCTCACGTCGTTTACAGTCAAACACCGTGAGTACTTCCCCGCTGCAACTGTTCAAGGTCTCTCGATATGGAACTTGTTACGCTTGGACCGTTAACTATTTTTATTTTGCTTGTATCACAGTTCAGTACTCCTTCAACCTGTTTTCATGTTTGATCTGTGCTCAGTTTTTGACAGGCTCTCCACTTGGCCATCTTAAAACTAAATGTGAAGTGGGTGCAATGCGGAGTTTTCCTTCTGAGTGACATCGTGCCAAATGCTGCGCAACTGGCGCGATAGTTCATCGAAATCCCGAGCTGATCACAGGGTTCTGCCCACGTTGCTCCAAACGTTCTCAATTGGGGAGAGACCTTGCTGGCCAAGGTGTCATTTGACATGCACGAAGACAAGCACTGGAAACTCCAGCCGTGAGCAGGTGGGCATTACCTTGCTGAAATGTAAGCTCAGGATAGGTTGTTATGAAGAGCAACAAAACGGGGCGTACAATATCGTCGAAGTACCGCTGTGCTTTGAGGGTGGAGCGGGTGACAACCAAAGGGGTCCTGCTATGAAATACAACGACACTCATGGTCATCACTCATCACTCCTGGTGATAAGGATGGTACCCCACCATTCGTCGTGACATCAGCGGACACGTCTTCCCTGGCCATCGGGGCTCTATTCGAAGTGGGACTCATCCGTGAAGACAAGTCTAATGCAGTCAATGAGATTCCAGGTCGAAAGTGTCAGCACCATGTAGGAATCAATGGCAGTTGGCACAAAGGGCAACGTGAGCTCAGCTCCCTTTCTGTCAGCCGCCTGTATTGGTCCTTGGGGTCTCTGAAGCATCAGCTGCACTTCAGATCAATGATAATGATGACTCTGGGGATCTGAGTACATCTCTATCGATTACTCGATCCTCACGTTCTGTCTGGAGGACGAGGATTACAAAACTGCCTCCAGCAAATGCCCAGATGTTACTCTGAAACGGCACAGCCTTCTCCCTTTCTCATTCTTCCCCAATCCAATGGTACCGATGACCTCGCTGTTTGGTCCCCTCCCCCAAATCAGCCAACCAATCACATACTGTCACTTCTGTAGGTCGACCACTTCCTTTTTAACATTACCTTCACGCATGGTTTACCCATTCTTGTCAACATCCTGGAATAGTGGCACCAGTTCTTATTGCAGCATCGAGAGATTCACCGATTACTTCGATCGGCTTCTTTGAGCCCAACTTTTCCAAAAATTTCTTGTTCCTCCTATAACAAATCTTGTTCGACCATGAGATCGCTCCAAGATATGTTATTTACAGGCAAATCACATATATCTGGGGGATTTTTCGGGTTTTCTGATTTCTATTTCTTTGATGACGCATCAGCTCTTGACCCAGTATCTTGCCGTCAGGTTTTCATTTCGGTATTTACTGATGAATTTTGTTTGGAAAAGACTTCGGATTTCGTTTTGATTTTCATATACATCTTCCGCTATGCTTTGCTCCCTTTCCTCTATTTCTACATTTTTTTCGTCTGAACTGACAGTTATTTCAAATTCACTGTCTGTCTATAGCATGAATGATACTCTCAGACAACGACCCAGCTTTTGACCTTTAGTTAGTTTTCTCACTGTCAAATTTCCGATCCTTTCCTAAAATTTCTATTTCATTTTCAGTCACAGGCGTTTCTTCAATATCACATTCGATGATGTCAACTTTAACTTCATATTTAGTATAATCGGTTTGGATTTGAGTGGTTTGCATATATTCAACTGAATCTATATTCTCATGACCATCAACAACTTTTAATTGTACGAGTCTTTCATCAGCCAAGATCGTTTCATCCACACTATTGAGGATTTCATCCTGCTCCAGATTTCTATTTATACTGACCATTTTTTTTTTTGTTTTTAGCACCAATTTCTTTAACACTGGCAGCTCAGGTGCTTTGCTTGGCGCCTTTCTCTCCCTCACCAACCACTTCCTCCGAAATCGTTGCTCGCGCACCTTGCGTAGCGCTAACTACTCTCATCTCCTTTTCGTCTTTGGATAACGCCCTCTTTTCCGTTTCCCCCTTTTCTTCATTCTCTGGCCGTATAACCCTTTTCAAAGTTTTCCCGCTTATATTGCTTTAAACCGCAAAACAAATCATCGTGCCATTCCGCGATCCCTGAAGACTCCTTTTCGTACAATTTGTCTGTCTTTTTGCTTTTACTTAATAATGTGTCCCATTTCTTTCTTGTTCCAGTGATATTTCCCACCGGAACAGGTCCACTGAATTCCCTTGCGATGTCATCTCTTCCTACTGCCGCTATTGCAGCCGCATGACAGACAGCTAATCGCTCTGCCAAGTTCAGTCACGCTGTGGGTTAGTTCTCACGCAGCATAGTCTCTCATACGTTACTCATTCATGTCCGCACCTGTTGTTGTGTGTGCACCGTCTTGTGACGCAGCTCTGCCATTTGCCCGCGCTAATATGGCCCATGAAACATGCAGGCCTTCTTCAACTTTTGTAGTCCCGTCTCCCTCAGTTGCGTGTAATATTACGGTATATTGATAATTTTTACTTATCGACCGTCTGACAGCAACTGAATAAAACACAATTTTAGTGCCATACGCGTTTCGCCTTTACTTTCTGCAAGGCATCATCAGTGGCAGGTTGCGTGGACAATTTCTCACATATTACGCTCCTGTTGCATTTTTGGTCTTCTTCTTCTTATGAACGCCAATTTGCGGTTTTTTCCACATTCCACAGCACTATGCACTGAACGCTTGTTTCTGTTGACAGTCGGCAACAGAAACCAAAACATTGTTTTGATGGTTTCGCGGTGCAAATCCTCTACCACGAAATGACAAGATACCGCAACCTCTGCCTCTACCTCTTTGTATCATATTTACTCTGTAACGTTCTTTTTCATTTTGTTCATTATTCTCATGATTATCCCTATTCCAGATGTTATTATTTTGATGAGAACCACGATTCCCTCTCCAGTGGTCCTCGTCTTCGAGTCTTTCCAAAACTGACGAGAAGCTTTTGTGGTTACTTCCCACGTAACGTTATGAATCCTCCAGGAGCTTTTTCCATAGTTCCCACACTATTTCGGATTCTGTTCGTCTATTTCTCAAGTGTGTCAATTTCCTATACCACATTTCGCAAAACTCTTTCATTGAGTTTCTGCCTCTGTTGTCATACAACCTAGCGACGATAAATTCTCGTCATAGGCAGTCCTGTTTTTGTTCTGAATAGTATTCCTCTATAAATTTTTGTTTCAACTCACCAAATTACACGTGTTCTGTATGCCAATTTAAGCCCCATCTTTTCGCATCACCAGCCAAGGCGCTAATAACCACGTTGATCTTTTACTGGTCCGTTATGTAATCAGGAAAATTCTTTTCATAGTTTTTCAAAAAATCTAGTGGGTGCCATCCGTTATGCCTTTTTGCTGGATCAAATCATTCTTCACCCTCCAGCAATTTGCAACAAATTATTCTGTCAGTGGCATAATTCAGTTTTTCTCTTATTTTCCGTTCAAGGTCGCTCACTTTACCTTGAATTAGCGAAGTGTTCTGATCACACATCTTTTTGCATTTTGCCACTTGTTTACTCAGTTCCTTTTCAGAATCATTCACCATTTATCTCAATAGAGAAATTTTGATTTTACATCTGTTTACTAATTCAGTTTTGAGGTCTAAAACTTTTTAATCAACTTTTGTTACAACCAAAAGTTCTAAAGTGTCTTGAACTTCCATTATTTCGGAATCGAATGTATCGTTGATGTCATTAATTTGTCCCTGCACAGTGGCGACATTTTTATTGATAGTATCTTACTCAGTTTTTAAATCCTTGATTGTATTACTCAAGACACCCACTTTTGAGTCTACTTCTTCCATTTGTTTACTAATGTTAAGACCTTGCATTTCAATTTGATGAGCTTGTGCTTTAATTACATCTCCCAGTACTTTAAGCTGGTTGTTAATATACCTGCCTTGTGCTGTAATTTGTTTGTTAATACTACTACCTTGTGCTGCAATTTGTGTAGACAACATTTCAGTGGGTCTTCGCTTTCTTGTTCTACGGCGACCTCATATTCAGATTCTGCTTCTCGTGCTTCGCTCGGTTCTTTTTCGACCTTCGATGAATTGAACATATCCATCGAGTCGTTAACCCAACCACTATCTTCATTCGTTTCAACTCCCCTACGTAGTTTTATTCGCCAAGACCTCATCATTTGAATTTGCTCATTGAAGTGAATATGGTACTCCACGCAAGCCTGTTGCCATCGCGTTGCGTCATCTGCGCTCTCGTCTACTGAACTACCACCACCTAGTACACTAGGTACTTTTTCGTCTCGCTCGTCCTGATCTACTATCGTATTTGTATCCATTTTAATTTTTTCAATAATTTAAATTTTATCTTTTAAAGACCAGTAAAGTTTTTCATTAATTACTTTGATCTATTGCAAGTTCGCGCCGCTGGACATTCATTGCTCGTCTTACAATTGTTTAATGCCCAATATTTACGTTATGAACTGTATGTTAGTGAGTAAAACTGACGAATGTCCGGTCACACAGAGTCGCGTATAATACTAGCTTGCCGTGAAACAAGCTAATGCTATCCTCTGAGAGGATTTTGAATTTTTACCGTGCATGTGTCTAATGGGTGAAGGTATCGGACTATAATTTTTAATATGGTAAACTTAACAGAAAAACTAAACAGACTTTAACCTTGGGAGTTAATGAAAGTTATAAAATTCATATGTGAATGAAAAAAAATCAAAGGACGCCAGCCTAATTGGGCACATTAATTTGTAAATATGTGGCTAAGAAAATTGGATAATGGTTATTAAATTTACTGCCATTAATATTTCCCTTTCAATAGCGCACAGAACACACTCTGAGCCATGTGTAGCAACGGTTATCAATCAGTAATCATAGAAAGCAAATTTGCACTAAACTCATACCAATAACAGCTACACTCCAGATCTTTACTTAAACCAATACTGAAATGTTACTGCATGAAGTGCCGAACTAAATTTGGACGTGAGGGTCTTCTACCTTAACTGACATGTAAAACCACAAATAAAGATAATTAATATCAGCATTACACTGTTTATACTTCTCTTTATATATATATATATACACTCCTGGAAATGGAAAAAAGAACACATTGACACCGGTGTGTCAGACCCACCATACTTGCTCCGGACACTGCGAGAGGGCTGTACAAGCAATGATCACACGCACGGCACAGCGGACACACCAGGAACCGCGGTGTTGGCCGTCGAATGGCGCTAGCTGCGCAGCATTTGTGCACCGCCGCCGTCAGTGTCAGCCAGTTTGCCGTGGCATACGGAGCTCCATCGCAGTCTTTAACACTGGTAGCATGCCGCGACAGCGTGGACGTGGACCCTATATGCAGTTGACGGACTTTGAGCGAGGGCGTATAGTGGGCATGCGCGAGGCCGGGTGGACGTACCGCCGAATTGCTCAACACGTGGGGCGTGAGGTCTCCACAGTACATTGATGTTGTCGCCAGTGGTCGGCGGAAGGTGCACGTGCCCGTCGACCTGGGACCGGACCGCAGCGACGCACGGATGCACGCCAAGACCGTAGGATCCTACGCAGTGCCGTAGGGGACCGCACCGCCACTTCCCAGCAAATTAGGGACTCTGTTGCTCCTGGGGTATCGGCGAGGACCATTCGCAACCGTCTCCATGAAGCTGGGCTACGGTCCCGCACACCGTTAGGCCGTCTTCCGCTCACGCCCCAACATCGTGCAGCCCGCCTCCAGTGGTGTGGCGACAGGCGTGAAAGGAGGGAAGAATGGAGACGTGTCGTCTTCAGCGATGAGAGTCGCTTCTGCCTTGGTGCCAATGATGGTCGTACGCGTGTTTGGCGCCGTGCAGGTGAGCGCCACAATCAGGACTGCATACGACCGAGGCACACAGGGCCAACAACCGGCATCATGGTGTGGGGAGCGATCTCCTACACTGGCCGTACACCACTGGTGATTGTCGAGGGGACACTGAATAGTGCACGGTACATCCAAACCATCATCGAACCCATCGTTCTACCATTCCTAGACCGGCAAGGGAACTTGCTGTTCCAACAGGACAATGCACGCCCGCATGTATCCCGTGCCACCCAACGTGCTCTAGAAGGTGTAAGTCAACTACCCTGGCCAGCAAGATCTCCGGATCTGTCCCCCATTGAGCATGTTTGGGACTGGATGAAGCGTCGTCTCACGCGGTCTGCACGTCCAGCACGAACGCTGGTCCAACTGAGGCGCCAGGTGGAAATGGCATGGCAAGCCGTTCCACAGGACTACATCCAGCATCTCTACGATCGTCTCCATGGGAGAATAGCAGCCTGCATTGCTGCGAAAGGTGGATATACACTGTACTAGTGCCGACATTGTGCATGCTCTGTTGCCTGTGTCTATGTGCCTGTGGTTCTGTCAGTGTGATCATGTGATGTATCTGACCCCAGGAATGTGTCAATAAAGTTTCCCCTTCCTGGGACAATGAATTCACGGTGTTCTTATATCAATTTCCAGGAGTATATATATATATATATATATATATATATATATATATATATATATACACTGTTTATACTCCTCTTTATATATATACCAACTTTCCTTAGCAGCAGTAATAGTTCAATCATCTTTTTAATATGTGAAGAGTATGATGGGGACCCATAAACTAGTATCATGTCACTAGTCAAGCTCTATGATTATTTCAGTAGAAAAGACTAATTCAAACAAAGCTACTCCTTAACTTCACTTGGAATAGTTTATATTCTACTTTGCAAGGCAAAGGCAATATTCAACACAGAGCTCAATTAACGTAAAAAGAAGGAATTATTCAAGATCGGAATCAAGACACCACTAATTTTAAAACAAGCTTAACTTACTTGTTTCCATTCTAACACATGTGAAGCAGGTATTTTAGACAATAACCTTTACACAACCTGGCACTGTATTGTTGGAAAACTAAGCTTTGCCATAAACTAAGAGTACTTTAGCCAAATCCTATCTAACTTCACTTCAGTGGTTTTAAGTTCAATTTTTGCTACCCCTTTCACATTTGACAAATGAAACAGAAACCACTTTGAAACACTTGAAAGCAATAATTGTTCGTTTAAAAATAGGATACTCGGTTTTAGTAGCACTAAGGAGAGGACACAGCATAGGTTCGTGATCAAGATAGAAGATATGGTTCCGAAGACAGATTTATAGAATTTGGATTATTATTAAAACCACTCACACAAATTATCTGATCCATGCCCATATATATATATATATATATATATATATATATATATATATATATATATATATATATATATATATATATATATGAAGTAAGTGAAGCAGCGACGTAATTTTGGTGGCAAGCGACATGGCGGGTAACTGTACTCAGGGCTTTTGAGGTTCGAACGCTCTATAAAAGTTCTTCTTGGCGTCGGATTTTCAACATATTAGAGCCATTCCTTTTTGCCGAGAATACCAAACAATAGCCAGATCCACATCCGAGGCAAAAATCGCTTGCAAAGCAGCTTCCAATTGCCTCTCTTGGCACCGTCGAAGTGTACCGTGATACGGCTGGCCACTGACTGCGTACCGTTCCCACCAAGGAGCCGCCCAGTTCGACCGCCAAAACCACCTTTTACAGCGCACCATGCCGTTCCGTTGCGGAGGGACTTCACTGCCTGTTTTACATTTTACAGTATGTAACGTTCCATGGCAGCACACACACTATTAATAAAATGAAATGACATTTAATTGTACTGTGTACGCCTATGAAGCAATTCGTATGTACTGTAATTGTTTAACAAAAAAAATATTATTTAATTTTGTATAAAGGACATTCGTTATTATTGTAATATTTTCTATAATAATATTCTCGATGTATTAATGATTGTAATATTTCTATACTCATAATGTAATTACGAAATATGTTAATATCTGCGATAAAAAAAAGTAAAATACAGCCACAGAGGAAAATAATGTTGTAGGATTACAAAGAGATGTTAATGGTCAGCAATAACATAAATGGCACCGCATGGTGTGCGTTCTTTGACGTCTTCCTCGAGAGCTGTGAGAGAGGAACCTGTGACGTAGCATTTTATGAATGAGTAGACTTCTCTTGTCTGTATTTGTCTTCAGCCGCCATTAGAGGAGCAATTACAAAGTAATGTAAGTTCAGTTATTGTTGTGATCTAAATACATTATAATTTATCAAAATTGTGTATTACTAATGTAAATTAGCTTGCCCATGTCATCTATAATATTTCTTTAAAGAATTTTCAGCATTTTTAGCGATTATCGTTGGTGTAGCTGGGCTGTGCCGCGACCGAACGATTTGCAGCGGCGGCACATTTAAAAAATTGTTCCGATAGAAAAAAAAAATTAACCAATCCCGTAAACCGGGAGCAGATAAAATTAGCAGTGAAATGAAATATTTTTCTTTTACAGAGATCCTGAGGCTGACGGAATTTATTACTGGTTTTACATTTGTGCATTCATAGGCGGACAATTAACGTTCAAGTTGTTAATCTGTTGGTTCTTTCAATTTCTAAAGCAAATAACTTAAACGTATAGTGAATGTGTTCCATAGCTAACGCCGGGAAAGAATTCAGTAAATATTAAAAAAAAACACTGCATTTAGAAAATGTATGGCAAGGCCGAAATATGTAAAAAAAATTTAATTTATACAATTTTCAACTAAATGTTCTTAATCAGTTAGTATGAATTTATCAGCATGAGAGGGTTGCTAAGGTTCACGTAATTTTAAATGTGCTTAATTCTGTCTAAATGAATTTTTATTACCACACGTAAATAGGGGGTTCTACAACAAAGTTCGTACTGAAAGAGTAATTAACAAAAATATTCAAATCCATTAACATTTTTATTATTTTTTTACATAATAAATATATTTTTTATTTTTATTTTTATTTCATCAAAAGTACAAGTGCCCTAAGCATGAACAAGCTTCCAATAAACATTGTCTTTCTTACGAACATACACATATTATAAAATTTCATTATTTTAACAAATCATTTTGCTTTTTTCATATATACATTACAAAACTCTAAATTTCCTGTCACAAATCAATGACCTTAACTAACACACAATGCACACTCTATAATTGCAGATACACAGTTACAAAATATAAGACTACTTCTAATCGATATAAGTGTTGCAAGGGCAAGGTCATCGATTCCATCGGAGTAGGAAAGGACGGGGAAGGTAGTCGGCCGTGTCATGCGAAAGGAACCATCCAGCCATTTGCCTGAAGCAGTTTAGGGAAATCACGGAAAACCTAAATCAGGATGGCTGGAAGCGGGTTTGAACCGTCGGCATCTCGAATGCGAGTCCAGTGTGCTAACCACTGCGCCACCTCGCTCGGTTTCAAGAACATGTGCGATGTATGTGCGATGTATGTACGAGATCCTTCATACCAATAACCAGCGGAAATACGCTCCTGTCAGAACACAAAAAGGTGAATATTTCCCTCTTTAAAAGACGACCAGAAAAGTGGGCCTGTATCCGCATTCCGCCATTCTAACCAAAAATTTTGGTTTGAGGACATTTTCACACTCTTTTAACACAAAACATTCAAAATCCTTGTGCGTAGTCGCTCTTTATAATTAAGACTTTAAACTTAGCATCTCCCTCTCACTGCCACTGTCTATATATGTCTCTCTCCAAATTTCCCTTTTCTCCCGTTGATTTACAGTGTATCCCACTGCCACTGTCTTCTCTCTCACATACATTGTTTTCTTTTTTCTTTCTCTCCCAACACCACTGTCTTCCCCACATAACGTGGCAGTTCAAAAATTCTGGGGGCTCCAACATATTTTTTCCTCTACACTCACGTGATTACAATTTCAGTCAAAATGTGCCCTCCTCCCTGTTGATATGTGTTAAAGTTTCCCAGTTTGTGACGGCACAGACCCCTTCCCCTCCATCCCCTTAAAGCCTATGCATAGTCTCCAATCGTCTGAATTTTCATTTCCACTGTCTCCTCTCTCTTTTGCTTCTACTGCTTCTGCCTCCACCCAGTTCTCGCTCTCTCTCTCTCTCTCTCTCTCTCTCTCTCTCTCTCTCTCTTTCACTGCCACTTTCTCTCTTCTATCATCACTGTAGTCTCTCTCTTCCATTGCACTGTTGCTCTCTTGTTCACCACCACTGTCTCTCTGCTACTCTATTTCAGCAGAAAAGAGCGCGAATGTGTTCGGATGTCGAAAGTTTTAGTGACAAAGGCGAAATGAGGGTTGAGGCAGCTTGTTCTCCAGAGTTCCGTCAGAGTCTTCTAAAGAGGAACTCATTCACCTTTTTTTGTGCTCCGGCAGCAGCCTTTCCCACTGGTTCCCCTCTTTTTCCTGTCACACCAGTGTGTGCTGCTTGTATAAAACAGACTTTTTTGCATACATAGCTGTTATTTTTCGGCTACTGAGGAATGAGTTCCGTAGGTCAGTAAAGTTTTGACACTTTTTCATACACTTCGCCTCATTTATATATCTCCACATATATGATAACAAGTAAGTAAGGTTAACACAAAATCGTGTGCTTCACGTATTTCCCAGATTTTTGCTCATCGATCCCAGTTAATAGGAAACACGTGACTTATGATTTGCATTTTAGAAGAGTGGAAATGTCATTAGAAATATTTTACTGACACTGCAGTCTTTCCAGTTAAACATAATTTCTTTTCAGACGTGTTAAGATCCTTCTTAGTACACTTTTTGTTGCAGCATACTTGTAAAGGAGTAAAGCGCCCATTCCACAGAGACAGGGCGTCATAAACCTTTCTGTGTTTTCGCAAAGTCAGTTTAAACTACACTTGCACCTCAGACTAGATATTACGTGCATATTTTGGGTGCGTAAGTGCGGTAACTTTCAACCTCTGGATCTCGGTAACGGATACTGATATCGAAAACTTTCAAGGTACATGAACATAAGTTATAGAAGTAAGCATTCTCACAACTGGTACTTTCGGTAGATAAAAATAATGGCTTTTCGGGTGTATCTTGATAACGGATACAGATTTTCGAAAACGCGAAAACGGCGTTTCTAATGATGTACAGTTACAATTTACGCCCTTTTCTTTGGTTAGTTATGCAAATAATATGCAGCAAACTGTGCAAAAACGGCTAAAAACCGGTTTTTGGAGTTTTCTGCATACGTACGGTACCTCTGAATCTGTGGATCTCGGTGATGGAAAATGATACCGAAAAAAGTTTCGACGTTCTCCGAGAATATCATCTGAAGAACACATAGTAAAAATTTCGACGATCTGCTATATTAGCAGTTACAGAAGTGGCCATACGCACAAATGGTACTTTTCGTACCCAAAATTCACGATTTTTCGATGTGTCCTAAGGCATTCTCAGGAACCTCACATGAACAATCGGTGCTTTTACAGGCTGCCTGAGATCGACCCTAGACCACACCTAATAAAAAGGAACCATCTGATTTGCTCGATTTGCTTGGGCTGGAGGAAGTGTGTAATGTTTACATTTTGACCCTATAGTGTAAGATAGCTAGGCCAAGGGCTATCCAAAACACTTGACCCCTGTCTCTGTGATCAACAGAACCCCAGATAGGACCCCCTGAAAAATCACATTTTCGGTCGCGACTTTTTGGGACATTTTGGTACCGTGCACTGTCGTGGTATTGTTTCTCGGCATACAGAAAGCTCTTGAAGTTTGCCTTATAAATATAAAGGAACAACTATACTAAATACATTAACTAATAAAATTAAGAAAAGAAAACATTTTTCGATGCAACCTTAGACTGATTTACCGTGCCGTTCAGTTCAGCCTTATACAGTTCTGCTGCATGAGGCTCGTTATTATAGTACAACAAAAAACTTCTACTAACACAGTTTCTGTATGGTTTTTGACATGTAATGATGTGTTGTTGATAACAATAAAATAATAATAATAATGATAGTCAAAACTGTTTTCAAAATTATCTTATAATAATAATAATAATAATAATAATAATAATAATATAGAGAGCATCATTTCAGAAACTTATTAATTTAATAGTCAAATAGGGTAAATTTGGAACAACAGACAGTTTTCAAGAAGGCGCCTTCTCATAAAAGTTTACATTATTTTTCGTTTCATATTTTCTTGTTACTTTACTGATTGCAGTTTGGACACACGTAATCACATAAATATCAACAAAATCATAAACATGAAACAATAATTATCAAAATATGCAATTATTTTTGAAAACATTAAGATTTGTTTTCTAACTCTTTTTTCTTACACATTACAGTTTGGACACAAGAATAAACATGTGTTTTGCAAATTTACTTATTTCATTTACGATTCAATATATTTGTTTTCTTATCATCGCTTTCTGTGCACAGCTAACGGTATGCACATTTAGTAGTTTTTCCTGTTTTTGCTGATTCTGACACACTTGCTACACCCTCTGGGATTTATTGTCACTCTCACAGAATCTTCTCTACTTGAAAAATGTTTTCTTAGTCAATGTGTTCGGCTATCAGTTTATTTCCTACAATATTCTGCCTCTCAACGTTTGACATCTCATTCATTTTGAAGCACTATACGAAATACTACTTTAGATGAATATTTTACTCTCACTTATTATGCTGGTTGCACACCTGCAAACTCCTGAAGTACTCATGATATTCCAAGCTGCAGCCACGTTGTACTGGCGGTTATAACTGACGTTCTAAATTCCCATTTTTAGAATGAAAAGACTGCACTCTATTTCGTACAGGCTTTGGACTGTCATTTCAACACTTTATTTCACGTGCATCACTTCCATTACCTCCCAGCTTGCAAAATATTCCTCCATCTTTTGAGTAAACAAGTAATTCTTACAAATCATTATTAGTCAGTGATCTAATTGCCATTGTGTCACAATTCAAACTGAGCAGAAGAACAGAGATTCAAATAACTGAGTAGCGCTAAATAATTTCTTGGAAAAAGTAAGAAAAAAGTGCATAGTCGTAAATGCAGAAAATTTGTTGATTATTCAGACTACGCTGCAATGATAAAAATATTATTACCTTGAAGTGTTGATACGCCCGTTAAACCCGTAGGGCAGAACAGGTGATTAGAATTGTGGAAAGGGCCAAATAAGCTGGTAATTTATTGTAATTTAATAAAACATTTAAACCAAAATGGCACATAGCCAAACCTTTACAACTACGAGTTTGAAAATTCAATTCTTTCAGGCTGAACGCCTAGAAAAAAGAAATCTTAAAATTCAACAAGATAAATTTCAAGTGACTGAACACACACAGTTAAAATTGCAAATAAAATAATTAAAATATATATGTATATTTCACAGCTAGGCTGAAAGACAAAAGGCAAAAGTGGATAGAACAAACATAAACAAGGTGTAATACCAATGGCTGAGGGCCACAATCAAATTTCAAAATTTTAAAACATGTCACTATAATATTTTAAGGCAGAAGGCTGCAATGTTTTCGCTTTGGGGGAAACATTTAAGAATAAGTCTTTAAGCGGCTGAAGGCCCACAGTTGATTTTCCATAAATTAAGAAATAGCTTAAACCCTTAAGTTTTAAGTGGCCAAAAGCACACAAAATTAAAAGCAACACAACGATAACAATTAAATTTAAGAATAAGGTTCTAAGCTGAGGGACACAATTGATTTTCCAAGAATTCAAAATACATTAAACCTTTAAGTTTTCAGTAGCTGACAGCGCACTAAATGAAAAGATAGCACAACAAGAGTAACTTTCAGCAAAATATCCACTTGCCAGAATTCAAACATACTGACACTACTGGCCATTAAAATTGCTATACCACGAAGATGACGTGCTACACACGCGAAATTTTACCGACAGGAACAAGATTCTGTGATATGCAAATGAGTAACTTTTCAGAGCATTCACACAAGGGTGGCGCAGGTGGCGACACCTACAACGCGCTGGCATGAAGAAAGTTTCCAAACGATTTCTCATACACAAACAGCAGTTGACCGGCGTTGCCTGGTGAAACGTTGTTGAGATGCCTCTTGTAAGGAGGAGTAATGCGTCCCATCACGTTCCCGACTTTGATAAAGGTCGGATTGTAGCCTATAGCGATTGCGGTTTATCGTATCGCGACATTGCTGTTCGCGTTGGTAGAGATCCAATGACTGTTAGCAGAATATGGAATCGGTGGGTTCAGGAGGGTAATACGGAAATCCGTGCTGGATCCCAACGGTCTCGTATCACCAGCAGTCGCGATGACAGGCATCTTATCCGCATGGCTGTAAGGGATCGATCCCTGAGTCAACAGATGGGGACGTTTGCAAGACAACAACCATCTGCACGAACAGTTCGACGACGTTTGCAGCAGCATAGACTATCAGCTCGGAGACCATGCCTGCGGTTACCCTTGACGCTACATCAGACAGGAGTGCCTTCGATGGTGTACTCAACGACGAACCTGGGTGCACAAATGGCGAAACGTCATTTTTTCAGATGAATCCAGGTTCTGTTTACAGTATCATGATGGACGCATCCGTGTTTGGTGTCATCGTCATACTGGCGTATCACCCGGCGTGATGGTATGAGGTGCCATTGGTTTCACGTCTGTCACCTCTTATTCACATTGACGGCACTTTGAACAGTGGACGTTACATTTCAGATGTGTTACGCCCCGTGGCTCTTCCCTTCATTAGATCCTTGCGAAACTCTACATTTCAGCAGGATAATGCACGACCGCATGTTGCATGTCCTGTACGGGCCTTTCTGGATACAGAAAATGTTAGTCTGCTGCAGTGGCCAGCACATTCTCCAGATCTCTCACCAATTGAAAAGGTCTGGTCAATGGTGGCCGAGCAATTGGCTCATCACAATATGCCAGTCACTACTGTTGATGAACTGTGGTATCGCGTTGAAGCTGCATGGACAGCTGTACCTGTACACGCCATCCAAGCTCTGTTTGACTCAATGCCCAGGCGTATCAAGGTGGTTATTAAGACCAGAGGTGGTTGTTCTGGGTACTGATTTCTCAGGATCCATGCATCCAAATTGTTTGAAAATGTAATCACAAGTCAGTTCTAGTATATTTGTCCAATGACTACCCGTTTATCATCTGCATTTCTTCTTGGTGTAGCAATTTTAGTGGCCAGTGGTGTACATCGGCTGAAGGCCCTGGATTTACATGAAACACAATTAAAAAATTATTTTTAAAGGCATTGGCTATAATAGATTACCAATATATCATTAAACACCTCTGAAAAGGACAGTATAGACAACAGCACTCAGACACCTCCAAGGCACTTAGGTGAGACAGGTGGTGGGCCCAGCTACACTTGATCAGTTGGTAACCCAACCAAGAGATAGTCAAGGACCGATCGACCAAACCACTTGCTTGCCACTAATCGGTACATGAACACTCAAAGACCAAACTCTTATGGACGTCATAATCCACAATGAAATATGTATTAAGCTGTCAAAACTACACACCACGTTGGACAGTGACAGCAAGTGAGGAAAGGACACTGCCTGAAATTACTTTAGTGGTCAGGGCAGGTAATCGGAACACTAATGGCCACAAGGCAGAAAATTCCGCTGGTGCACTTGAATTGTAGTGAACCAATATAGTTAATTCCACCTCACGGTGGCTCTATTTCACCACTACAAACACTTGGTGTTGCACACAGGAAAAGCTCCCCAACAGCGAACCACCGTGGAAGGTGGCGTGGTCTCCTGACCTTCTTTCTTAAATATTCCGACCTCACTGTCGTATTCTGTGTATCAAGACGTTTCATTCGAGGCCAAACTCGATAGGGTAGAGTCAATTTTACATATTTCCATTTAATCGATATGCAAATCTAATAAATAAATCGCAAGTCAGCACCGAGATTAAAAAAGTCCAACCTGGCGTACATAAAAATTCAAGATACTATGGCCACTGGAGATTTTGTTCAGTGGAGGCAACCAGCCCACTGGAAATTCTGTAGGAGGGTGAGTTAGCATGCAGCTGCGCCGACCGGCCGACCACCCAGGCACCAAAACAGTTTTTGCCAGAGAAAAGGGATAATGGTCTGACTGTTCACCTTAAAAGCAAAACCCGCTGTATTGTTTGGGAGAGGCCCTGCATACGCATTTTTTGATGGACCTAGTGCGCAGTTCCAGAGTTCTCACACGTGCACAGTAAACTTCTAACACAGATGCTATATATTTCCAGATTGGTCAGCTTAAACTGAGCGCCATTCTCCCGTTTGTAAGGGTAACGCGGATTAGCAGACTATTTCTGACGCAATGAGCTGGAGGAGTGAGGGAAAGACAGCGGAGGATATACCCTTTCGCTTTTTGCGTAGTGAGGGTCGTTCCATGATGCTCTTGAAGCGGGAACACGTAGCGGGAGGGAGTGCACTCGGCCGTGTATGCTGAGAGCGAGGAACAAAGTCTCTACTCAGTACTGCACTGGGAGAGCACCTCTGTCGCTAGCGAATCAGAGTGATACTCTATACTGAGTCGCTCACGATTGTTTGTTCACTGTGTTGGCCGCGACACTTAATGTGCAGTGTGAACACAGACAGAGCATTAGTTAGCGCCTGCGAGCGAACATTGAGTGGCATCGCGGTGGACTGGTTATCTGACCAGTGTACCATGCCAATAGTTACACTAGGGGCAGATAGGAGTCCTTGACTTTATCAAGGCGTTGTGAGAGTTCGAATGGTGAAGGTCAGCGACGAACGATGCAGGCAGCAGTCATCAGAACTCACGGTATTGTGCGCTACAGCATAAGCGAACCCCATCTTTCCTCCATTAGAAATAACATACTTCATTCACGTCACTCCGTTACATATCTCACGCGACAGCCTCGACCGCACTCACAAAAATTCAATCAGATAATTATTCAAGTCGAGTAGGCGCGCCTCGCGCCAATTCTGCCGAGTAAATAACATTCTTAAAAAAAAGGGATAAAAGGGCTTTCCCACACTTTGTATATAAATTTCATTAACAGGATTCCTATACATAAGAAGTAACCTTCCATTCCGAAAAGAACCCGAAAATTTGTGCATCAGTTTAAAAATAAATGTTTCAGTTGATTTTCTCAGATTTTGCAATAAATAATACTTTCCATTCACTTAATGTTTTTATCACACTAACAACACTCCAGTACCCAAGAATTCCACTAGTTACGTATTAGAATATTTTTGAATATTTTTGTGTCTTTTACTTACAGCAGATGACTCCAGAAGATATTTATTGCTGAAAGTTTCTCAGGCATTTTTGGTATATTAGGAATATCTGTCTGACTTCTGTAGTAGTGTGGCGTGGAAATTGCTTCTTGCAGGAGCCAAACGGTACTTGTCAGATCAATCCGTTGAGCAAATCGTCAACATAACACCCACACACTGACAACCGAAACAAACGACACAACATGAACGGACGTGGCTTGGGTACTTAAGACACCACTCAACTTTGACGTCCTGGTTCGGTGAACCACGAAGCTCGTAGCGATCAGAAAGCTCCACACACGCTCCGACACTGCGCAGTGACTGCCAGTGGACCCAGCCGACTGCGTCATATGGAGATATCCTCCCTGGTCCGCACCAACCGACCAGCTGCCCTCAGAATGCCGACAACATCTGAAATAGTCGTCAGTGAAAATAATGTCAACTACACACACAACCTGACAAACACTTGCACGAAGGCCTGAACGATTCCCAACAGTAACTAAGCATGCACGAAGACAAATCGGGAGTCGATGCGGACGCACACACAGCCGACTCATGAACGATTGGCGAGCCAAAACGCGTCGTCCTGTAGGACGACCGACCGACGATCCACCAAGACCGTGGCCCGGCTCAAGTGATGCGTGGCGGCAAACGTCGGACGAGCCATGTCGACGCAGACCTCACTGCTGCTCCAATCCGAATGCAGTAGTGCCGCATTGCAACTCCCCGACTGGCAGTTCTGGACTGCGCTCGAGACGCGTTCCAACTGACTGGCTACCCGAACCGGCGACCCGAACTCTCTTACGACAGACAACGACCGAAAGTAATAGAAGTCGAGCAAAGATACTACGAGAGGGGCTATATTCATATGCGCTGCTAGTGCCGCTCGCGCTCAGGCTAAGCAGCAACTCAGTGACCCCAGATTTTAAATTAACGTAGTGACCTGGTAATATTTCTGGCTTAGTCAGCCATCATAAGAGGCTCCAAGAAGCTGTTCCCAGAGCAGTGGAGATACAAGAAGTATATAGATGACGAAATGTGGTGTGAGGTAACCGTGACAGATGTTAGATTCGGTACCATTCCCGTGAGAAAGACCGCCTGCATAATGCTACTGCTCTACGATTGGCTGCCTTTTCTGGTATGGCACGCGAATTGTTTCGGGCTGTTCGTCACTCTGGATTAGGCAGTCGAGAAGAACAGACATGTTGTCTGTCGTAGGATGTGTTTCCAATTTTTATTTAAGTTCCTGTTCGTCACTCTGGATTACGCAGTCGAGATGTACAGTCATGTTTTCTGTGGCAGGATGTGTTTGCCAGTATTAAGTATTAAAAGATTCATTCCGGTATTCATGAGGCACAGACACGTGCCGCAAATAGTGTAAAGATACATTTTCTTAAACATTGTGTTTGATCTTGTACTTTGTTGTGTCAGAAGGTGTTGTATAAAGATCGTGCAGTCTTCTCCTGTGGCTATATTAAAATACGCGAGTGGCATTCCAAAGAAGTGATACATTATTTCAGAACAGAACCTCGCTAAAAGTCAGTTTCAGCCTCAAGATACAGAACCTACGACCAGCGTGCTGTTTCCTGCGCTGGGGACATCAACTTGAAGACAGGAGGTTAGTGAACTATAACAGAACCTTCGTATTCCACACAGTGCAGTGGAAACAACTAGGCGCCTGACGTGTACTGCATCCACAGAACAAATGTGCTCAGTGACACGTCATGTGCAGTAATGCAGAGGAGGTAGGGGAGGATGATCGTTACTAACACCAACAATCAATTCATTCTTCCTTTCTTGCCGTAAGGTGGAAGCACATTAAAAACCGGGAGCACAATACATGATGGCGGGAACATGAACCACGCACGGTTCAGGGTAACAGAAAGATAAACAATATTTGACACTGACATTGACATATGTGTCACGTCATTGTGATCTGAATGTTACATCTGTCACTATTGAGGTTGATGACCAGACTACTTAAAATATTTTAAAATATTTTCATACGCATATTACTCATGGATTTTCAGACAAAGCCTCCAAATTTTAAACAATAAGACACGAAATCTACAGTCATTTCGGTCTTAAATATCCGAACACAACAGCAGGGTTAGTACTGATATGTGTGTTTGTAATGTTGACGGCTATATAACTTATTAAATGAATAATTTGATATGTGTAACACTTTGAAAAGGGAAGATAGAGAAGTTGTTTTTATAGCTGTAAATGACTGCACTGCTCCAAGGTTTTAAATACTAAGTATTTCAAAATCAAATATGTTGTCACACATAGCCAATGATTTTGATTGACGATTGGCTTTGCCGTTCTCAGTGGTGCTTCCAACAGTAACGAAAAGAAGAAGACAGCGAGGATTTGAAGTGTGCAGATCCGAATTCACTGGCCGCAGACATGGTAGTTAACACTGCAGTAAATTGCGCTTCAAAATATTTCTAAAGTGGTGTGGCGTTTACTTCCTCGCTATTTAATCGTCTTTAATTTCTGAAGTTGCAGGTGAAAGTATTTCCAGACTTACGCCGCTGTAAAGTTTTTTGAGCCATGGCTGCCATTGGAAAAATGGCTCTCGAATACGTCATGTCGATTGACGTTAAAGCATATAGTTAGAGATCTGACAAATGCGTGCAAGGTTACTGGCCACCACTTTCACGATGATGCAACTATCACAAGGCAAGACTTTTATAATGTCTAGTAGAAGTACGAAAGTAACGGAGTAACAGTCATAATAGTGCAAGTGTTAAAGTGGACATAGTTCCAACAATGTAGTTCAGTAACCAACTTAAATTTAAACTTCTGTTAAAGTTGTGATGTCAAAAATCGTATCTGCACAATCGGCGAACTTTGCAGGTACAGAGTACGATGAGTTTCATTTACTGTTCATTGAAACAGAAGGAATTATGAAATTTTGTGCATTGGTCGCGTTTGTTTTTTTCCATTTGCTGATATAAATTTTGTTGAATGAAAGCTCCTAACCTAATAAACCTGCAGGCGAATAAAAGTGCAACTTGAATTAATATATAATCGTGAAAATTCGTTCGAACAAATATCGAAGTTTGTTCTGTGAGTTGTGGTTGAGTTAATCAGTGTGAGAATACTGAGTATATGCCGGTGAGGTGAGAAACCTATCACCTCACGTAACTTTTGATTCGTTAAAGATATTTGTAATTCCTTTTCACACAGACGAGTAGTGATCGCTGCTCATGAGACAATGACCAACATATTTTTGTAACGTCATTAATCATCGTAATATCGATATTAAAATCTTTTTCCTCGAATATAAGTGTGGTATCTGTGACATTATAAGTGATAAGAGTCTGGAAGGATTGTCATCGTTTTTTAAGCGTTAATAAGACACAGCTATTTGTTTCCATATCATCATCCTGTATACAACAAAGACAATTGGGTAATGGTAGTACAACACAATAACTATATTGTGGGTACAAGCTCACCAAGACTTCTCTTAATCCATTTTTCTTGACCGTGGACGAAATGTGTGCAAATACAACATTGACCCTTCAGTTAAATACTCGTACATAAGTTTAAGGCAGGTCACAACTGGTCAGCTATTGTGTGGGATATATAAAGAAATCTCCACAGCAACTCGAAAATTGTCAGTATTTGCCTCTGCTGTAGGCACTTCATCATCTTAAACACATAAAAGCTATCCTGCTGAAGCGACTAAGCAGGTAAATGGCAAAGATAACTACTAACCTAGCAGGAGCAACAGCAACGGTACCTCACAAAGATCCTTAACCGGCCTGTGCGCCAGTAACGTTGTATATTTGTAGTAGAAAGTAAATTTATCGTCTAGAAATCAGATCGTATTGTTTGTTTTGCACAAGGTCAACAAACACCTGACTTCAGCAGCTACCTAAGATCGTCGTCCCAGGGAGCATCTTACCAAGACTTCCACAGGCAGGAACAATACTTACTCGTTTGTATTAATCATACCCAGAAGTTTCCAAACAACCTGAATCCCCTTCGCCTGATTTGCAAGCAGCCCGCACAACGTAGCTGTCTTGCAGGTCCTCTAATCTCTTTGCAGTACGGTTGTTTGACTATACCAAATGGAACTAGAGAATATTGTTCCTTAAGGTAATCAGTCCGGGTGTAAAACAACAATACTAGGAAACGCGTTATTAGGAATTAGACAGGCCTTAGTGCTTGTAAACACAATTTTATCGCAGTACAGTGACATTAGAATCTGAGTTAACAAACTCCGTCACACACGTTATTGTGGCAATCTTTAGGCAAAATCAAGTACTTTTATGAACAAGAAATTTGGAGACAATATCTGAACTCCTAATGTTCTTTGAGAATTCGAAGTATGTTTGCTCGTTAAAAGGTTTATCCACACCTGTGAATCATGATATGAGTGGTTGCTCATAAACTGGATGTTGAGCTAAGCGATTAAAAGCAACGCGATTAATAGCGGCAAGCGGCCTAGGGAAACCTCAAAATTAACATCGTATCAGCAGTATTTTCTTGATTCTCATGACTGAGCAATTATTTGTCCGCATTTTTGAGCTTTAAACGACATGATGAACTTCTTTGTTCTGGATCCGTATTGAAACCAAGCACGTGTAGCCAATGTAGCTAACCAAAGCTTCGCACGTGAGCGAGACTAGATCACAGCAACGTTCGTCTTTGGTGACTAGCCGTGAAATATCGAAGTTTTCACCAGTGTTAGTTAGCAAATGTACATTCGAAACTCTTTATCTGTGCCTGGAATCCTGCCAAGACACTTATCTCCCTGTTAAGTAGCCACCAAAAATGTTTAATGTAATTCTAAGTTACAAAGTTTCAGAGTTCTCACACATGCACAGTAAACTTCTAACACAGATGCTATATATTTCCAGATTGGTCAGCTTAAACTGAGCGCCATTCTCCCGTTTGTAAGAGTAACGCGGATTAGCGGACTATTTGTGACGCAATGAGCTGGAGGAGTGGGGGAAAGACAGCGGAGGATATACCCTTTCGCTTTTTGCGTAGTGAGGGTCGTTCCAGTGATGCTCTTGAAGCGTGAACACGTGGTGGGAGCGAGTGCGCTCGTCCGTGTACAGAGAGAGTGAGGAACAAAGTCTCTACTCAGTACTGCACTGAGAGAGCACCTCTGTCGCTAGCGAATCAGAGTGATACTCTATACTGAGTCGCTCATGATTGTTTGTTCACTGTGTTGGCCGTGACACTTAATGTGCAGTGTGAACACAGACAGAGCATTAGTTAGCGCTGTAATGTTGTTGCATTGATTTGTTCTGAAAGCAGTACTGATAAACAATAAAAGCGGTTTAAGAGCTGTGAGCTGTCTGGGGAAGTTAACCTTGCATTACTGAGCAACAGTTTCACCAGGTATCCAGTCTAGCTTACCAAATTCCCAACCAGACTAACATTAATTATAATCTTGTAATAGTCATACGACAACCGGTGATATATATATATATATATATATATATATATATATATATATATATATATATATATAAAAGAGAATTTAAGTAAAAAGAAATAAATCAGTTTATATTTGGAAATTTATTTTAACATTGATCATTGAAATTTCAGCATATTAAACGTGAGTCATAACTAAGCTGGTGCCTTATTTAGGACTGTGAAAATGTGAGTTTGTAATCTTACGGAACACATCAAATATGGAGCCAAGATTGGCAGACTGCATACAACACTGCATTCATAAAATAACACACAAAGAACGTTGAAACATATGCAAGAGGAAATTAACCACAACCAACCGATTCAATTTTCAGCCAAAGAAGTTACGTTCATAGCACAATCCTGTCCGTCATGAAATTACCACACACTGGTATACTAAATTCATATTAACTCTCTGTGAAATCTTGCCGAAAAGAATAGCTGAGGGCTATTTGATGCTTACACCACATGCTTCACTTGGTCAACTTGGTTTACACAAAGAGTGTAACTCCACAATATTTTTGATAATTAAAATAAATTACATCGAAACGCAATTTACTAAAGGAAAAACTGGAACTGGTTACTATCGTCTTACTATTAACCTGATGGGTCAAACAACTGTATAAGCACGTGGTAGTGGTCTCACAAAATACACCCCACGTGGGTTGAACATAAAGTAAAGTTGCTATATTGAAAAAGTTGCACGTGTTGGCAACAAAGTGACATGATATAAACTTTGGTGACGCGGTCTCGAACCCAGCACTTAATCACATTTCTAACTAAGTAAAATCCGATGTCAGATATCGAATTTTTCACTAGTAGCATGATGTTTTGAATCTGAAATGAGGATACAACTTATCCTGCCTCACCGGGAATCGAACCCGGCACCTACGCCATTGGTTTCTATCCATGAATAGTTTGCTCACCAATTGTGAGATATGAACATGTGTGATTAGAAATAATGGCACAATGCACGAACAGACATTAAAAATGAAAGTTATTGCGAATAGTTGAAATCACACTATGAATATTTTTCAGCTGACCACGGATTCGAACTTATGTGCCTTTCATGGAGGCTTAGAAGGTCTGCAATCTTGAGAAAAACAACGAAATGATCGAAATACTTTTTCTGTGTGGGTGAGGTTACACGAAAGAAGAGATCAGAATTCGAATCAGAATTCGAATCATAGTTCACCACCAAATTTTTCAACGTTTCATGTTATAATAAAATAAGGGTCTTGTGACGTTAGATGACCATCGGCTCAACAAATAAAATAAAATTTCTTGTGTACGGACGCTCACTGGCGAAAGAGCCTTTGTTCGCCGCAACTTCCGTGTCTGCTATGGCCTCATCTAGGCCGGCTCGTCCCCAGTTACCAACAGAAAGACGTGATATTTAGAATGCGCATTCTGGACTACGCTTCAACCTGACTTACACCTCTTGGACTTAGTAGAGGTGAAGGGAATTTCTTCGAGTGTCTTTAAAATAGATGCTGGAAGTGGGATCGAACCCATACCTCGGAACAAAGAAACTAGGATCAGTCGCCCAGAACCACTTTTCTTTTTAATTATGAGAGTGACTTGGTACTATCATGAAATTCCCGAAGACCATAGTCAAATCATCATTTAATATAAGCTGCAAATATGGCAAATGATTAATCATAATAACAAAATAATAAATAAAAGGAAAAAATCCTCGAGAACATACGTTAAATAGCCGCTGTCCAGTTTTCTTGCTTTGTATCAACAATTTTTTGTTTATTTTTCATATTTTATTGATTTTTAAAATTTGTGTTTATATTTATTTTTTATATAGAATCTACAATACTGGCTATTAAAATTGCTAAACCAAGAAGAAATGCAGATGATAAGCGGGTATTCATTGGACAAATATATTATACTAGAACTGCCATGTGTTTACATTTTCACGCAATTTGGGGGCGTACATCCTGAGAAATCAGTACCCAGAACAACCACCTCTGGCCGTAATAACGGGCTTGATACGCCTGGGCATTGAGTCAGAGCTTGCATAGCGTGTACAGGTACAGCTGCCCATGCAGCTTCAACACGATAACACAGTTCATCAAGATTAGTGACTGGTGTATTGTGACGAGCCAGTTGCTCGGCCACCATTGACCAGACGTTTTCAATTGGTGAGAGATCTGGAGAATGTGCTGGCCAGCGAGCTGTCGAACATTTTCTGTATCCAGAAAGGCCCGTACAGGACCTGTAACAAGCGGTCGTATATTATCCTGCTGAAATGTAGGGTTTCGCAGGGATCGAATGAAGAGTAGAGCCACGGGTCTTAACACGGCTGAAATGTAACATTCACTGTTCAAAGTACCGTCAATGCGAACAAGACGTGACCGAGACGTGTAACCAATGGCACCTCATACCATCACGCCGGGTGATGACGAATACACGCTTCCAGTGTGCGTTCACCGCGATGTCACCAAACACGGATGTGACCATCATGATGCTGTAAACAGAACCTGGATTCATCCGAAATAAATGACGCTTTGTCATTAGTGCACCCAGGTTCGTCGTTGAGTACACCATCGCAGGCGCTCCTGTCTGTGATGCAGCGTCAAGGGTAACCGCAGCCATGGTCTCAGAGCTGATAGTCCATGCTGCTGCAAATGTCGTCGAACTGTTCGTACAGATGGTTGTTGTCTTGCAAACGTTCCCATCTGTTGACTCGGGGATCGAGACATGGCTGCACGATCCGTTACAGCCATGCGGATAAAATGGCTGTCATCTCGACTGCTAGTTATACGAGGCCGTTGCGATCCAGCACGGCGTTCCGTATTACCCTCCTGGACTCACCGATTCATTGGATTTCAACCAACGCGAGCAGCAATGTCGCAATACGATAATCCGCAATCGCGATAGGCTACAATGTGACCTTTATCAAAATAGGAAACGTGATAGTACGAATTTTTCCTCTTTACACGAGGCATCACAACAATGTTTCACCAGGCAACGCCGGTCAACTTCTGTTTGTGTATGAGAAATCGGTTGGAAACTTTCCTCATGTCAGCACATTGAAGGTGTCGCCACCGGTGCGAATCTTGTGTGAATGCTCTGAAAGCTAATCATTTGCATATCACAGCACCTTCTTCCTGTCGGTTAAATTTCGCGTCTGTAGCATGTCATCTTCGTGGTATAGCAATTTTAATGGCCTATGGTGTAAAAGCAGAAAGACGACGAAATCATGTTACAGTTTAAATCGCAAACTAAGCGTCCCGTCTAGAGCAAAATTCCAATTTGACTGCAAGCATTATATACGCTCTTGTGTATACGTGTGTACGGTGTCAGGCGCCTTGTCACCAGCCCCCCCCCCCTCCCCGCTCCCCCCCCCCCCCATCCCCCTGAGTACTCCCTCGGTCATCGGTGTGTGTGTGTTGTCGTTAGCGTAAGTTAGTTCAAGTTACATTAAGTAGTGTGTAACTCTAGGGACCGATGACCTCAACAGTTTTGTTCCATAGGAACTTACCACAAATTTTCTTCATCTATAACAATTATACTGAGGCAAAACACAAAACAAAACGAGCAGGGAAACTAGGAGAGAACAAGCCAGAGCAAAACATAACAAGGGAAATACCTGTCATCAGAAAAATGGTATTAACCAATACCTTGCCGACGAAAAGCAGGTTTCAACGTGTTGACGAAGAGGTCTCGATATCGAGGCTGTCGTAACGATGTCCAGTAAGCCGTCATCATGCACAGCCGGAAGGCCATGTGATCTTTCCCCTTGCCTTCTACGACATAATGAACAGAATGTCCTAGCAACCGTATTACGGTATGGATTTCGACCTTGGAAAGAATGAAAAACCTGGGCGCAATACGATGTTCGTATTGTATACACTCTCAGAAGTTCGAGTAAGGAAGATCTACTGTGTCCTAATCCGAGACCAGGTTTCCATATTATCTCCACAACTAAAACGATGTCGTAGGGTATGTGTAGGCGTACAACGACTACATAAATGCGTCTCGCTAAGCCCAACACGGAAAATTCGCTGGTTCGTTGGAATCAGGTTATTTACTACCTCATACCACGTGGACGCTAAGTGCCTCGGCAAAATCGGAGGACTAATTTTGGAACAAACTGTCGTCCAGGCTGTTCGCGGCGATTCTCTTTCGAGGTTCGGGCAAGGAACTCCTTCCCAAGGACTCTTTAGGAATTTCGTGGTGAGGACGGGTCTCCATAAAATGTCAGCTCCTAAATAGCAAGACAGAAGTCACTAATCTGTTTTAACTTGTAATTTAGCGTCAATAAGGGGGGCGGGGGGGGGGGGGGGGGAATCCAGGCAAGCAGGATGGACACAGAGAATTGAACAGCAGGTGAATGTGTGAGTTTCTTGAATTATCGTCAAAACACTACGTCGCAAATATAGCATCTGAGTCTTCCCTCGGATATATGCCAGCCCTCCCCTCCGCCCCCCACCCTCCCCCCACCGTAGGGGAATGAGGCTTCGATACCATCTCACACCGTAAGTGAAAGATCTTTCGTTTCCATAAGAAACGATCAGACAACTGTTGAAGTTTCTTCGCCATCATCGAGGGAAGCGGATAAACGTGGGCTACGTAATAAGCTTTCCAGAAAACATATTTATCCAGCATTCGGAGCAGAGTAAGAGAACGTCTTTCATGTTCTAGTATCGCTTCCTGAATTTAATCAGTAACAGACTTCCAGATTAAGCGTCGTCATTTTGTGTAGACAACGATCAACGACGATACGGAGAGACATTAGCGATCCACTGCAGCAGCCCCATGGAACAACCGCCTCATTAAAACCTCGCAAAGGAAGAACCCTGCATTTACCTTCACTAAGCACTTGACCAGAACACCGACAATAATCATCGATTGCAGCTTTCAGTCGAGGTATCTCCACAGTATTGTGGAACAGAACCATCATGTCATCCGCGTATGCACGAACAGGTATAGTCTTTCCGGCTGGGATGCCAGCATCCGAAGTAGGGGCTCCAGAGACAACACAAAGTCCTTTTATGTGATCACACCGCCATTTGATCTCAAGGAAGCCTCAAGTAAAGAGTATTTGATGTTGCTGAGCAACAGTCATAGAATAATTTTTAAATGAACACATCGCCATTTGACTGTATTTTTGTTTATTTAATTACGACCTAGTTTTCGGTCTTTTATGCCTTTTTCAGGTGACTGAGTTTACTTCATTACTGACGTAAACTCAATCACTTGAAAATGGTGTAAAACGCCGAAACCTAGGTCGTAATTAAATAAACAACAATACAGTCGAATCGCGGTGTATTCCTTTAAAAATTATTGTATGACTGTTGCTCAGCAACATCAAAAACTGTCTACAAACAGTCATTGACAGCGGACTTCCTTGAGGCACTCCCCGACGGATATTTATCGGGGCCGTCAGTTGGCTATGAACAACCACCGAAGCTGAAATAGCCGTAAGCAGATTTGGGAGCACTCGCCGTGTGTCAACAGTAAATCCAACAGTATCCACAATCCGAAACAAAAAGTTGTGATTGAAAAGGTCAAATGCCTGATCAAAGTCTAAAAAAATCTGGCGACCGAAACCACGTCACGACACTCGACTATAGGGGTAAGAATGGTACGACCAGGTACACACCTTTTATGTTCTAGAACAATCGTCTCCATCAGTGCCGACATCCTACTATTAACTGCCCTCGCTACAGTCTTATAATCAAAGTTTAACAAAGTAAATGGGCGAAAGCTATCAGGGGGCAGTCGGTCCAGAGTGTTTCGGGATTAAAAAAATTTTCCACACTTCGAACGAGGTCGGCATTACTTTCCCCTGTAACACTTCACTCAGAAGAGACGTGAAGGTAGCACTCAACGGCGGCCAAGAATGCACGTAAAATTCCTTGGGAAGTCCATCCAGACCCGGCGACTTTTGAGAAGGCGATCCCCAAATAAGTCTGTAAACTTCCTCTGGCTGAAAGGCTGCTAAGAGCATTTCATTATGTTCAGGTGTAACTGTCATAACCAAGATGCCGACTAGTGGATCGTAAAAGGTATCATTGGACGCTTCGACGTCGTAAATGTTGACACAGTTTTGGTGTAAGACACGCATTATATCAGCTTGTGCCATTACGATATTATTTGTCTTGAGAGAATGAATACAAGCCCTCCGGTGATGGGTCTGAAGGCGAAAGAAATGATATAAGGAAGTCAGATCTTGCATCACTAATGAACGTGACTTGGAACGCAGTTTCAAACCTTCCATTTATATCACCTTCAAGGTCAACTATTTCGACATTACACGCTAAACATACGCAGTCCGCAGAGGGGGTGATCCGCAGCAGCGTAAAGTTCACGCACTTCTACGAAAGTCCCGCACTGTGGCAGAACTAAAATGTATCAAAGCTTATCTGAGCCTCGGTTTTGATAATGATGATGATTGGTTCGTGGGGCGCTCAACTGCGGGGTTATCAGCGCCCGTACAAATTCCGAACCTTTGCTCATCCCAGTCTCGCCACTTTCATGATGGTGATGAAACGATGAAGACAACACAAACACCCAGTCATCTCGAGGCAGGTGAAAATTCCTGACCCCGCCGGGAATCGAACCCGGGACCCCGTGCTCGGGAAGCGATTACGCGACCGCCCGACCACGAACTGCGGACGAGCCTCGGTTTTGCCAGTTGTGTTCACCGACCAAGAATGGACTATTATCTCCCAGTGGACCGGAGACCACGCTCCCACGCGGCTCGCATCACGTCATCGAAAGTGGGGTTAGCTAGGCAAGTCCACGGAGTGTGAAACAATTTGACAGGTTGTCGTGCAAGATTGAGAGTTACAGTCGCAGCCCAGAAGCTCGTAAAAGAATCAGGGATGACTTCAAGGATATTATAATGCAGGCAGTCTGATAAGTAAAATCGATCTTATCTGCTACTAGAAATCGCAATAAAATGGTTCAAATGGCTCTGAGCAATATGGGACTTAACATCTGAGGTCATCAGTCCCATAGAATTACTTAAACCTAACTAACCTAAGGATATCACACACATCCATGCCCGAGGCAGGATTCTAACTTGCGACCGTAGCGGTCGCGCGGTTCCAGAGTGAAGCGCCTAGAACCGCTCGGCCACATCGGCGGACGAAATCGCAGTAAACTGGGCAAATTTAACTAACGTCGGGTATTTACATATCCATACGACTTTCACGCATAAGGAGAGGACCAATTAATGTAATTCACGACAAAAATTAAAAATTTGGGGATTTATGTGGAGGACTCGACACACGCTTAAAATCGCCATCCAAATGAATATCTGGAGGACTTCTGTGCAACAGATAAACAATTTCCTGCTCATAAAAAGGCGAACGATCCACCGTGCGACCAGTGCCTCAGGGTGCATATGAAAGAATCAAGGTAAGATCAAGAAGTTGACAACCTGTGCCCCTGCCGGAATCCATCATTTACACCTCACCTCGGCAATAAGAATGCCTTCGCGGAAGAAAACGGTGGTCCCCGTGGAATATTCGGGTGCTATATTAAAGACCACATGAAAGCCGGGCAAGGAGAAATGCCTAAATAACAACTCCTGTAAGAATACTATGTTCACAGATGAACCATAAATGAAATGACGCAGCGAAGCCAATCACAATTATGATTAACATTTAAGGAAAGGTACGCGTAGGCTTGGGTCATTGACCGCAGTTATACAGGCATGTACGGAACGTACCGGGCAGAGTTATGTAGACAGCTGAGCGTCAAGGTCCATTGTCGGTCCACAGAAGAATCAGACTTTTGGGGGACCAGAACCCCGTCATTGGAATATTTCTTCTTAGATTTCTTACGTGTCACCGCACGGCAAAGTTGTATAAGGTCTTTCTGTTGGGTGCGTGGCATGCGAATCTACTGAGGTGGGGAGGGGTGGCAGGGGCCATAGGCACAGCTTACTGCCGCTTAGAACAAGCGACATGCAATGCAGGTCCGGTCACTAAGCCAGAAGCATCCTGTGGAACCACCAATGTAACAGGTGATATTTTCGCACTAATTTTTTTCTCCTCTGGAACTACTGTAGGCAGCAAATTAGAGTAAACCGTCGGCGGCTGAAGAGGAAAGAGCAGGAGGACATTGCTACGTCTCAGACTGTGACGGGGGGGGGGGGGGGGGGGAGACAGAGCTCCTTCTCCACATGGAGGCAACTCGGAAGGAGCCACTTCGGGAGGCGGAGGGGTGCTGAAGATAACTTCGCCACTCAACGTACCACGGACGGCAGGTACCGTATCATTGAGAGGAGCAGTGCATAAAAGCGATGCGCAGCAGGTTGGGGCAGAAGAAGGCACAGCAAAATCCTCACCCTCACCATCGTGAGTGCGACGTCACTTGTTTGTCGCTGTTGGGGGTTCTGTCCTGTGGGCAACAGCATTCTGGTCCTGTCGCGGAGATAAAGGCGGAAATTCATTCACGCGATTATCAGAACTGTTTTTTCGGTCATTTTGATCCGAAGCAGCACGCGATGTGACTTGGGGAGTGGAAGCGACAAGATCAGCAACCGTTCATTTGTGACGCTGCAGTAATGACGGCTTTAATACAAACACGTTCCCCTGGCAATTAGACCAAACGTGTCCACTTTCATAGGAAGTAGGTTCTGTCTTGACCATTATACTGGACACGAACGCGGCTACCACGAACTTGTAAACGTCATGCGTTTAATATAAATTTCCACGGAACGACTTCCATTATAACACTGTAATCTGTGTTGAGTAGACCAACGTTCGCGACGGACGTTTTTTACGTTGCTATAAGGAATCAGTATGTACTTTAGAAAGTTGTCATCAACCTACGGAGGGAGATTGAACACTCGAAAATTCGTGCAGTCAGTTTCCCACTTACAAAGAGTGTTTGAAGACAATGTGTACTCTCCACAAGAAATACAGAGGACACCAAAAATGAAACCGAAAGAGGCCACAAATAAAGCAGAAGAAGATGAAGAAACCTTTAAATCGATGGCCTTCCTGCCGTATGTGGGTAGCCTCTCATCAAAAAATAGGACGCATCCTTGGCAGACACAAAGTAAAAGTGATTTTTCGTCCTCCACCCAAGACAGCTGCACTCGTGGGCTCCATGAAAGATGATTTGCTGCTCCGAAAATCTGGGGTTTGCAAAATTCCATGTGAATGTGGTCTTTCTTACATCGGACAAACAACTCGTACTGTCCAAGAAAGATGTACAGAACACAGGAGGTACACACGACTTTTACAACCTAATAAGTCGGCAGTGGCAGAGCACTGTATTGATAATGGTCACAGTATGTTGTGTGACAATGTCGAAATTTTGGCAACTACATCATCCTTTTGGGACTCGATAGTGAAGGAGGCGATTGAAATTCGCTTGACGACGAATTTAATTAATAGAGATAGTGGTTTCAATCTTGATAAATCATGGAATCCGGCACTTGCTGTAATAAACTCACAAAGACGTCGTCACAGTGCAGCTCACAATGATATATCGATATACCAACACAGATCAACTGCGGAGTCACAGATACAACTTGCGCATTATGCACGTCTCTGCCGCCGACCAACGTCTCTGGGGCATTTGCATCTGTGGCCGCATACGCAGTAGCGCGGTACACGAGTATAAAGGGACGAAGCGAGCACTGGAGCGGCAGTCTTGCGGCTCACTCTGAAGATGGTTGAACGTTATACAGCCGAAATATTAGGAGATTTCTTGCGGCTGCACACCCGAAACTTAATGGAACAGTTTGTAAGTAGGTTTTTATGTTGGTAACACCACGTAGCGCTCTGTATGAAGATCACTGACTGTGCTGTGTGTAGTCTGTGGCAGGTTGGCATTGTTGGAATATTCGCTATTGTGGTGTTGGGCAGTTGGATGTGAACAGCGCGTAACGTTGCGCAGTTGGAGGTGAGCCGCCAGCAGTGGTGGATGTGGGGAGAGAGATGCCAGTGTTTTGAGAACGGACGATCTGGACGTCTGTCCTCCAGAAAAAGGATTTTGTAAAGATGGATGTCATGAATTGATAGATATATATAAGATGGCTTTTGAACACTATTAAGGTAAATACATTGTTTGTTCTCTATCAAAATCTTTCATTTTGCTAACAATGCCTATTAGTAGTTAGTGCTTTAAGTAGTTAGAATCTTTTATTTAGCTGGCAGTATTGGCGTTCACTGTATTGCAGTAGTTCGAGTAACGAAGATTTTTGTGAGGTGAGTGATTCATGAAAGGTATAGGTTATAGTTAATCAGGACCATTATTTTGTAGGGATTACTAAAAGTCAGATTGCGTTGCGCTAAAAGTATTGTGTGTCAGTTTATTGGTGATCAGAATAAGTAAAGAGAGAAATGTCTGAGTACGTTCAGTTTTGCTCAGCTGTTTGTAAATCAAATCATGTAAGAGGTTTTCCAGCACTGTCATTTCATAAATTTTTCTAAGGGGACTTTGCAGATTTCAGCATCTGCGAGTGATACCATACTAACGGAATTATCGCAATTCTGGAACGATACTTGAGAATCATGTGCCGACAGTAACCTTTCAACGTGAAGGGGGTTCATAATTTTCACGTAAAACACATACTCGCCTGAGTAAAAATAAGGCGTGTGGATCTGAACAGAGTTCGCCTGAATTGTACCGACAAGCAAATCGTGGATTTCTAGAGACCCGAGCTGCACGTGTCGCGTTGTTTTATCGAAAGTAAAGCTCACAATATCTTTTCGTGGAATACACGTGGAAACCATGGTAGCGAGCGGCCGACGCCGCTGCAAATAGACGGACACGGACTGACAGTAAGGCGGAAACGAAGCTCTACGACTCGCTCGGCAGTAAACAATACTAACGAGGAAAACTTCACACAAGCGACGCCGCTTAAACTGAAATAAACAAAAACCTTCCCGATTAGCGCTCGTAGCGGAACTGACCTCTGAAGCCCACATACGCTACCTGCGTAGTAATTTATGATGCGCTTAGCTTACAAATTAGAAAAACTTAAAAAAATTGAATTCTCCATTAACTGGTTAATCATCAGGTTTATGGCACGAATGTTAGTCTCATGTTAGAGGGACGTAAAGACGCTTTTCAACGTCATAGCCTCGATTCGAATCCACTTTGAAATTTTCGCCATTTCAAGAAATTTCTTAACTCGAGAAGTACCTTTGCAGAGAATGAAGTTACCAAATACTTCGATTGTTACTGCCATTATCACTATTAACTTCTTCATTCTGCTACTGTTACACACGTGCTTGAAGGGAGCATTTAATGCTTCTTTGATATTTTCAGAAGCACTTGCCTGAAAAGCAGGTAAATATTTAGCTCGCAGCAAGTGGTTGCGGTGTTCTGTGGTAACTATACAATAATTACTTAGTTCTTTGCATGCCTAGGGAATACATTTAAAATTATTATCGAACATCTCCAATTATTCGTAGATTACATTAAGACTAAATTAACTGATGAAGACGACACTTCATTACGGAAAGTGCGTTGCATTAATTCATTTATGCTTTTAGGAACGATGCCTGTAAAATGTAAAATTGGTGCTAAAGACCGCTTTCAAAGACAAAGGGTGTTAATGTCTTCTGTTAAACGTCACGACCAAATGACGTGGTCGATGTCACCTAGTTCAAGTGGAACAAGGAAGAAAATATTACAGAAGATCAACTGTTTTCAGTTGAAATACTCTCATTCTGCGTGGTCCAAGTTCACATTTTCGCAGAATAGCTGTAGTACCCGCTTCAACAATGTAGGAAAATACTTCAGCGTTGCAAAACTCACATCCAACTTAGAGGCTTTACATTTAGTCTTCAGCCAGAATATCCAGTTCTGTGGAGCACTATTTAGAGTAAACTGATGTAGCGAAGATTGTTTACCACTGCTCTTTCTCGCCGGAAAATACGCACTGAATTATTGGGCTCTCTATTTATACCTCTATTTGTTGAGCAAGCAATGCATACGAACTGCAGACTTTCCAGATCTGTATATTCCTGACCTGAACTGGCTGTGCTTCATTTCAGGTCCCAGGTACTGCAACGTCATACTGCCACCAACAGTGAGCTCGTACTGCCGACTTGGTTGTTCGTTACATTGGATTTTGTAATCATTCCAATAAAAGTCGCAACGTGAGAAGTTTCATTTCTTTCCTCGTTAGCACTGAGGAGATTAGGTTTCTGGTCAATATGCTTTTTCCCTTCTAACCGACGAAATGCGCCAAACTGCGGCCAGTAATCGCTAGACAAACCGCTATTTGGTAATGTTAAGATTTCTTTTAACGTATTCGAAGGCGAAGGAATTTACTTCAGTTTTAAAACATCTTAATAAGCAACGTTCACAAATTTACCGAATAACAAAATGGTTCAAATGTCTCTGAACACTATGGGACTTAGGTACGGTCGCAGGTTCGAATCCTGCCTCGGTCATGGATGTGTGTGATGTCCTTAGGTTAGTTAGGTTTAAGTAGTGATAAGTTCTAGGGGACTGATGACCACAGCTGTTAAGTCCCATAGTGCTCAGAGCCATTTGTTGAGCCACTATGGGACTTAACATCGGAGGTTATCAGTCCCCTAGAACTTAGAACTACTGACACCTAACTAACCTAAGGACATCACACACATCCATGCCCTAGGTAGGATTCGAACCTGCGACCGTAGCAGTCGCGCGGTTCCGAACTGAAGCGCCTAGAACCGCTCGGCCACCGCGGCCGGCTTACCGAATAAGAGAAGCTGATTGCCCAGGTAGGAAAAGGTTTTCAAAACACACACAGTGTGTGTCACCTCGAACTTATCTTCTGATAGCACTGCGTTATAGTTTGCCTAAGAGGTATCACAGGTTGTGTTGCTGTAGTTGAGGAAATCATTACCTGAAACCGGGTTTAACAACTAAGGGTGTGGTGTTGGTATAAATACAAAACGATTAACAACCGAAAACTGAGTTAATGAGCGAGGTGGCGCAGTGGTTAGCACACTGGACTCGCATTCGGGAAGACAACGGTTTAAACCCGCTTGCGGCCATACTGTTCAGGTTTCCCGTGATTTCCATAAATCGTTTTAGGCAAATGGTTCCTTTGAAAGGGGCGTCCGACTTCCTTCCCCTTTTTTCCTTTTTTTTTTTCCTAACCCGATGGGACCGATGACAACACTGTTTGGTCCCCAACCAACAAACAAGCTGAGTTCATCATCAAACTGAAGCGTACGAGTATTTACAATGGGGAAACCAGGCAAGACTGTTTGCCTTTGCCTTCTTCCAACGAGCATGGAACACATATACAGAAATATTTACAATACTGGTTCAAATGGGTCAAATGGCTGTGAGCACTATGGGTCTTAACATCTGAGGTAATCAGCCCCCTAGAACTTAAAACTACTTAAACCTAACTAACCTAAGGACGTCACACATATTCATGCCCGAGGCAGGATTCGAACCTGCGACCGTAGCGGTCGAGCGGTTCCAGACTGAAGCGCCTAGAACCACTCGGCCACACCGGCCGGCATTTACAATACTACGAGTGCTTTGAGCGTTACAATTGACATTGTCATCTTAAATTAACATTTCCTTATACAAAATTGTTAAGGTTTTCGTGGCCACTTGTTGACAAACTGCCTATTGGCTTCTGTCTCGGGTTCTTCGGCCGACGATCATCTAATGATTTTTCTGACGTTACGCCAGCACGAGTGGCTGGCATTGTCAAAGCTTCACCCTCCATTGCCTGTGGTGAACTGGAGCCGAGCTCGCGGCCGCAGACTATATGTACCTGACCGCGCCAAAGTCCGAGGGCTCCTCCGCGATCATTTCCGGTGCGGTTCTCCTCTTGCTACCTGCGACGGTCGTTCGCTGCAGTACGGGAAGCCAGGATCGTCTTTACGCCATATTAGAAGTGTAAAAGAACCAAACACGCGGCGAAATAAGGAACCAGAAAAAGAAATGTCGGGTACGGCCTTTCTGCCATACGTTCCCAGAGTGTCGGACAGAATCGGCTGTATATTGCGCAAACATGGCGTAAAGACGATTTTCAAACCGACAAGGAAGATCAAAGAGTGTCTTAGATCGGCGAAGGAGAAGAGGCCCACTTTCAATATCGGGAATATACCGTGGACCATGCACATGCGGCAAAGATTATGTCGGGAAGACTGGACGATCCATTAACACCAGGATCAAAGAGCATAAGCGACATTGCAGGTTGGGTGCAGGTGAAGAAATCGGCCGTGGCAGAGCACGGACTGAATGAGACCGACCACGTAATAAAATTCGCCGACACGGAAGTTCTGGCTGTAGAGAAGCACTATCACACGCGCTTGTTCAGAGAAGCTGTAGAAATACAAAAACACGCGAACAGTTTGAACAAGAAAGAGGAAAGCCTTAAGGTATACGGGTCCTGGCTTCCCGTACTGCAGCGAACGACCGTCGCAGGTAGCAAGAGGAGAACCGCATCGGAAATGACCGCGGAGAAGCCCTCGGACGTTGGCACGTCAGGTACATTTAGTCTGCAGCCGCGAGCTCGGCTCCAGTTCACCACCGGCAATGGAGGGTGAAGCTTTGACAATGCCAGCCACTCGTGCTGGCGAAACGTCAGAAAAATCATTAGATGAACGTCGGCCGAAGAACCCGAGACAGAAGCCAATAGGTAGTTTGTTAACATTTCCTTGTTTACAACGAATCAAAATTTGCAGGAGGGCAGGACTCAAATCCGATAACAAGAAAGTACACTCTCACCGCTTTACCCACTCCACTGTCCTACCAATTATATGAAGCGCTGAGCCATGCGGGGTGGCCGCGCGGTTAGAGGCGCCATGAAACGGATTGCGCGGCCCCTCCCGCCGGAGGTTCGAGTCCTTCCTCGGGCATGGGTGTGTGTGTTGTTCGTAGCATAAGTTAGTTTAAATTGTGTGTAAGTCTAGGGCCATCCTCAGCAGTTACTCTTAGGAACACACACACACACACACACACACACACACACACACACACACACACACACGAAGCGCTGTTACAGATTTCAGTGGCGTGATACGTGGGGTAACATAGATGACTAAAATATGAAGTTCCTTTCGAAGGACCCATCCCGGCATTTGCCTTAAGCGATTTAGATAAATTAGGGAAAACCTAAATCTGAATGGCCGGACGTCGGTTTGAATCGTCGTCCTTCCGAATTCCAGTGTGCTAACCACTCCGCTACCCCGCTGGGTCACAATTCAAAAAAACATAAAACTTCTGTTACAGACGATAGTCGTAATAAAATATTGCATGAATGTTTTTACTTCTATCCTAACGACATTGTGCTGCTTCATATATTTTCGTTCTGGTTTCGCACCTGACAGCCAATCAGTAATAATCATAATCTAGAATTAGTCTCTTGATTTACCACATTAACACTTTCATTTTATAATTTTACGATGAAATGTAATCTACTGCATTATCATACTTTTGTGGTCTTTAGTCCGAAAACTGGTTTGATGCAGCTTTCCTAGCTAATCGAATGTGTTAATCTCTGCACAAATATTCCAACGTACATCCATCTGAACCTGCTTATTGTATTCATCCTTTGGCATCTCTACAATTTTTACCCCACACAGTTCCCTCCGTTCCCCCCAGGGGGTCCACAACTCTTTTGTGGATACGTGCGTAGCGAGCATGGGACCCCGAGCTAATGTGGCCTTCCTTCCTTTCAGGGCTGCATACCTTCCCTTTCCGCATCCTTCCCCATCCAGCATCTTCGCCCCTCCTCCCCTCACCTCTGGCTCTTTGCTTCCCTTTCTCCCCATCTGGGAGTATGGTTTGTGCCTACGTCCGGAGACGGACGCTCTAAACTGTTACAAATTCCTTGCTTTCTATACTTGCAAGTCTTTTTCCTTCCTCTGTCCTTCTCTTTTCCTTCCCGCTTCTCTCTGCACTTGTCTCCGCTGCGGCGTTTGAGACCCCTCTTCTTTCCTTTCCCTTTCTCTTCTTTCCTTTCCCTTTCTCTTTTTTCTTCCCTGTGCATGTCTGAAGGCTGACCCACGCACTTCCATGCGTAGCCGGTGACGGGGTAACGCGTAATTCCCCACCCCGGGTAGACAGGTAGGACACGTACGTACCCCCTGGTAACGGCCAGGCCCAGGGAGGGGTGATTACCTGAGCTGATACCTACCGAAAGTTCCGATTGGTCCCTCCGTCCGTTTGTCGGGAGGTGTGACCTGAGGTGTGAACAATCACCTAAGGCGGGAGTGCCCTCAGTGAGGGCCCCCACAAGGGAGGAGCGCGCCATCGGAGACGCTGGTAATCATGGGGGATTCTTCCGCAATGGTTTCCTCACCTTCCACTATGTCTGCTCACAAACGTAAGTATACTGAGTCTCAGCCACAGACAGTTCTTCCATCGTTGCCACAGTTCCTTGTTGTTTCTCGGTCTGACGAAGGTCACGACTTCTCCACGGTCAACCCTTTCATTATTCAGAAAGGTGTCGACGCAATTGCAGGTCCTGTAAAGTCTTGTTCCAGATTACGGAATGGCACCCTGTTGTTAGAAACAGTCAGTGCCCTCCAGGCACAAAAATTGCTGCGTACTTCTCTGCTCCACACCTTCCCTGTCCGGGTGGAACCGCACCATACCTTAAATTCCTCGCGTGGAGTCGTTTATACACGCTCCCTCGATGGTTTGTCTGACGAAGAAATTCAGCACTACCTGTCTGACCAGGGCGTAACGGCTGTTCATAGAGTTATGAAAAGGGTTGACACGAACATCATTCCAACCCGCACTGTCTTCTTGACATTTGACAAAGTTCAACTCCCATCGAAAATCAAAGCAGGCTATGAGATAATTTCCGTTCGCCCTTACGTCCCAAACCCTACGCGTTGCTATCGGTGTCAGCGGTTCGATCACACCAGCCAATCCGGCCAAATGTGTTACGTGTGGCAAGGATGCCCATGAGGGTGCTTATCCACCTCCATCCCCTCGCTGCATCAACTGTATGGGTGACCACGCTGCTTCCTCTCGAGATTGCCCCGTTTTTAAGGACGAAAAGCTCATCCAGGAAATAAGAGTGAAGGAAAAGGTGTCGACCTTTGCTGCTCGCAAATTATTCGCCAGTCGCAAACCCACCGTGCCTCAGACAGGAAAATACAGCACTGTCCTTGCTTCTCCTCGGCCAACAAAGGAGGCGGCCACGCAGACTTGCGACCTCACCTTTAGTGCCACGGTCTTCAGATCGGCCAGCGCAAAGATCGCTCGTTCAACCTCACCACTTTCGCCTGCCCACTCTATGGCTCACCCTTCATCGGGTTCTGCTAAATCTCGAGCCCAAAAGTCAGACACCAAGCCTTCCAAAAAAGAGCATACTCGTGAAGACTTTTTACGTACCGCAACTTCCCAACCATCGGTTCCTCCTTCATCTAAACATCATACTTCTAAGAAGGCTACAAAGAAACCCGGTTCCTCTCCTTCTCCGCCAAGGCGTGTCACGTCTACAGCACCACCTGGCGGAAATCGCCCTTTTTTCGTCTCTAGCGACATTCGATGACCGTCGCTTTCCCAGCATCGACGATGAGGTCACACATATTACCGACGTTATTCTTACAGCTGCGGAACGTTCAATACCACGCACCTCCGAATTGCCCCGGCGCCCCCCAGTTCCTTGGTGGATCGAGGCATGCCGTGGCGCACTACGTGAGCGGCGACGTGCTCTTCGCATTTTCCGTCACCATCCTACTTTGGCCAACTGTATCCGCTATAAGCAGCTCCGTGCGCGATGCCATCGCGTCATCCGCGATAGCAAGAAGGCAAGCTGGAAATTCTTTATTAGCTCATTTAACACCTTCACTCCCTCCTCGGAAGTTTGGAGTCGGCTTCGACGGTTCTCAGGCGCGCCTAGTTTCTCCCCGGTCTCTGGGCTCACTGTTGCGCATGATACATTAGTGGACCCCGTCGCAATTTCTAACTCATTGGGCCAGCACTTTGCTGAGATTTCGAGCTCTTCCAATTACCCGCCACCGTTTCTCCCGAAGAAACGTGCAGCGGAAGCGCGACCTCTTGCTTTCTCCTCTCCAAATCGCGAAAGCTACAATACTGTTTTCTCCATGCGGGAACTCCAACATGCCCTCGCTACTCCGCCCCAGGACCGAATGGTATCGACGTCCAAATGTTGCTGCATTTATCAACCCATAGTCTGCGTTACCTCCTTCGCCTTTATAATCGAATTTGGACCGACAGTACTTTTCCCCGACGATGGCGGGAAGCTGCCGTCGTTCCTGTTCCGAAACCTGGGAAGGACAAACATCTCCCCTCTAGCTATCGCCCCATTTCTCTCACGAGTAGTGTCTGTAAGGTTTTGGAGCGTATGGTGAATTACCGTTTAGCTTGGTGGCTGGAATCCCGCAGTCTTTTAACACCTGCCCAATGCGGATTCCGAAAGCATCGTCCTGCAGTTGACCATCTAGTTGTTCTCTCCACTTATATCATGAATAATTTTCTCCGGAAACGCCAAACAGTAGCAATATTTTTTGATCTAGAGAGAGCATACGATACCTGTTGGAGGACAGGTATCCTCCGCACACTGTTCTGTTGGGGCTTTCGAGGTCGGCTGCCCCTTTTTCTTCGCGAATTTATGGCAGAGCGCACATTTAGGGTGCGGGTGAACACTACTCTCTCCCGTACTTTCTCCCAAGAAAACGGGGTACCCCAGGGCTCCGTGCAGAGTGTTGTACTGTTTGCCATTGCCATAAATCCAATTATGGATTGTCTCCTTCCTGATGTCTCGGGCTCCCTCTTTGTGGACGATTTTGCGATCTACTACAGCTCTCAACGGACCAGCCTTCTTGAACGACGTCTTCAAGGATGTCTCGATCGCCTCCACTCTTGGAGCATCGAAACCGGCTTCCGTTTTTCTCCCAGTAAGACCGTTTGTGTTAATTTTTGGCGACGTAAGGAGTTTCTTCCACCCTCCTTACATCTAGGACCTGTCAACCTTCCGTTTTCAGACGTCGCTAAATTCTTGGGTCTTATGTTTGACAGAAAACTATGCTGGTCCTCCCACGTTTCGTATCTTTCGGCTCGCTGTCTGCGATCCCTCAACACCCTCCGTGTCCTGAATGGTACCTCCTGGGGAGCGGACCGAGTGGTCCTTCTCCGCCTCTATCGCGCCTTAGTGCGCTCGAAATTGGACTATGGAAGCATAGTCTACTCCTCTGCTCGGCCGTCTATTCTTCGGCGTCTCAACTCTATCCACCACCGTGGATTACGTTTAGTGTCTGGAGCTTTTTACACTAGCCCTGTGGAAAGCCTTTATGCTGAGACTGCTGAACCTCCGCTGTCCAATCGGCGAGCAGTCCTTCTGAGCCGTTATGCCAGCCATCTGCCTTCCATGCCTGCTAATCCAGCCCATGACATATTTTTCGACGCCTCCTTTGATGTAGGGTATGCAGGCCGCTCCTCCTCCCTAGTACCACCGGGAGTCCGCTTCCGTCAACTGCTCCATTCTCTTTCCTTCCGCTTTCCTAAAATCTTCTTGACAACTTGGGGTACAGCACCGCCTTGGCTCCGTCCCCGGATCTGCCTACTCCGTGACCTTTGTCGATTTCCCAAGGATGGTACCCCTTCACTTGTTTATCGTCGGGCATTTGCTGCTCTATGTGCACAAATGACGGAAGCCTCATTTATTTACACCGATGGCTCGAAAACATCGTTAGGTGTAGGGAGTGCCTATGTTGTTGGCGACACCCCAAATCACTTTCGGCTACCCGACCAGTGTTCGGTCTAGACTGCGGAGCTTTACGCTGTTCTCCGGGCTGTCCACTACATCCGCCGCCATCAGCGGATACAGTACGTTATCTGCTCCGATTCTCTCAGCTCTCTCCTCAGTCTCCAAGCTCTTTACCCTGTGCACCCTCTGGTCCACCGGATTCAGGACTGTCTGCGCTTGCTCCACCTGGGGGGCGTCTCGGTGGCGTTCCTCTGGCTCCCGGGACACGCTGGTATCTGTGGGAATGAGGCGGCCGATATAGCGGCCGAGACTGCAGTCTCTCTTCCTCGGCCAGCTATTCAGTCGCTTCCCTTCACCGATCTACGGAGCGGTTTATGTCGCAAAGTTGCTCAATTATGGCATGCGCATTGGTCAACACTTCCCCATAATAAATTGCGGGAAGTGAAAGCCCTTCCTTGCGCTTGGACCTCTTCCTCCCGAACGCGTCGTCGGGAGGAGGTAATTTTAGCTAGACTCCGGATAGGGCTCTGTCTTTTTAGCCATCGACATCTTTTAAGCGGCGATCCTCCCCCAGTCTGTCCCCATTGCTCTCAGCTGTGGACGGTAGGACACCTTTTAATTGAATGCCCCTATTTTAATCCGTTACGCTCCCGTCTACAGCTATCGCCTGATCTATCGTCGATTTTAGCAGATGACACGCGCTCAGCCGACCGCGTTCTCCAGTTTATTAGTGACAGTGAAATGACGTCAGTCATTTGAAGCTTTTTTTTGGGACAACCAACCCCATTCTGTAGTGGATTTTTAAGCATTCCTTCTGCTTTTAGTTTCTCCACTTTTATGACTTTGTTCCCATTGCTGCTGGTTTTAAATTTCGGTTTTTTACTGTTTCCTAAGTCACGGGCTGGGCGCTAATGACCATAGAAGTTTTGCGCCCTAAAACAAAAAAAAAAAAAACAAAAAAAATAAAGTTCCCTCCGTTACCAACTGATCTGTTACTTGATGTCTCACGTTGTGTCCTTCAACAGATCCCTTTTGTTATTCGAATTTTGCCAATATTCCTTTTTCCCTAATTCGGTTATGTACCTCCTCATTAGTTACTCGATCTGCCCATCTAATCTTCAGAACTCTTGTGTAGCACCACATTTAGAAAGTTCTACTCTCCTCTTGACTGCACTGCTCATTGTCCACGATCAAGTTGTACATGGTTATATTCGAGATAAGTACCTTGAGAAAAGACTTCCTAACAATTACATTTGTGTTAAAAGTTAAGAGGTTCTCTTTTTCAACAATGGTTTCTTGCTAATCCAGTCTATATTTTATGTCCTCTCCAATTCGATCAATATCAGTTATTTGCTGCCAAATAGGAAAATTCATCTACTGATTTTAGTGTCCCATTTCATAATTTAATTTCCTCAGCAACGCCTGATTTAATACTACTGAGTTCCAGTGTCCTTTTACTTTTGTTGATGTTCACCTTCTTTTCGAAACTATATATATTCGACTCAACTGTTCTTTCAACTTTTTGCTGTGTCTGACAGAATCACAGCTTCATCAACATAACATCCAAATCTTAATTTATTCTCCCATAACGTCGATTCACTTTCAAAATTTTTCCTTGGTTTCCTTTATTGCTTACCCAGAGTACAGATTGAATGACATTGCGGGTCTGCTACAACCCTGTCAAACTCCCTTCTCAACCGCTGCTTTCCTCTCACTGTAACTACATACTTTATAATTTTTTGAGCATTTTATCACATTTTGGTACATACGACGTTGCATGGGAACGAAGTTTCTCGTGACTGCATTATCGTTTTAAATATTTTCGGAAAAAATAGTGAGAATGTTTTAACAAAGACGTTGCAAGGAATTTCATATATACAGCTTACCTTCTATTAAAGTTTCAGAATGTCCTCAGCACAAATCATCGACGAATTTTTTTGAAGTGTACCGAGCGTGTTTCATACAAGTAATTACAAGGAATTACTAGTGTTCAACTTATCTCCAACTAAAATTTCAGAATGTTTTCAGCATAGTTTTTCTCCGAATTTTTTTGAAGTATACTCAAACAGATCTAATTCTTTCCTGCGTATTTCTCTGATTATCATTATTGTCCTCATAGACTACTATAACATAGGAAAAGTAAGGAAAATATGTTTATTTATTTGTTGAAAAATGCGAGTTTAAGTATTGAATTGGTTGGTTAATTAACTTTTTTAATGTGTTAAATATTGTTGGCTGAGACGTCGTGACAAAACAGGGTGTTATATTGCAGGAAGAACTGTTCGGTTGCTAAATATGTTGGAAACAGGTACGTCTAGTTGCATAAATATTCAATGCACGTGGAGAGGGGTTCACTCATATTTTTCGCTGCGGTTGACTGGATAATGGAATATCGCATTCTCCATTTGACAGCTGACGCTCATATACCGCTAACACGTTCGGCGTCTCTTTTAATTATGCATCACACGAATTGTGAGCGAATGCCGGACTAAAATGTGGTAACTACACAGCGTCAAGGTAGTTAACAGGAACGCCTCTTGCACTTGACATTGCATGCTATGCTCTACTACTGCAGGAGTTAACACTGAGCAGACGATGTTCACTGCATCCGGAATTTAACGAATAGATCCAGAATACTGTTGGTACATGCCTGAATTGTGCGTCTAGAAATAAATTGTACTTTAGACCCAAGAGATCAGGGTAATCGCACCTTATTTTAACATACACTACGAGGTGCATTCAAGTTCTAAGGCCTCCGATTTTTTTTCTCCGGGCTGGAAAGAGATAGAAACATGCGAATTGTTTTAAAATGAGGCCGCGTTTATTGTCAATACGTCCCAGAGATGGCAGCAACGTACGGCAGATGGAATTTTACCGCCAGCGGCGAGAATGAGAACTGTTTTAAATACTTCAAATGGCAACGTTTTCCTTACTTGAACAGCGTGCAATCATTCGTTTTCTGAATTTGCGTGGTGTGAAACCAATTGAAATTCATCGACAGTTGAAGGAGACATGTGGTGATGGAGTTATGGATGTGTCGAAAGTGCGTTCGTGGGTGCGACAGTTTAATGAAGGCAGAACATCGTGTGACAACAAACCGAAACAACCTCGGGCTCGCACAAGCCGGTCTGACGACGTGATCGAGAAAGTGGAGAGAATTGTTTTGGGGGATCACCGAATGACTGTGGAACAGATCGCCTCCAGAGTTGGCATTGCTGTGGGTTCTGTGCACACAATCCTGCATGACTACCTGAAAATGCGAAAAGTGTCATCCAGGTAGGTGCCACGAATGCTGACGGACGACCACATGGCTGCCCGTGTGGCATGTTGCCAAGCAATGTTGCCGCGCATGAATGGGACTTTCTTTTCGTCGGTTGTGACAATGGATGAGACGTGGATGCCATTTTTCAGTCCAGAAACAAAGCGAGAGGCAGCTCAATGGAAACACACAGATTCACCGCCACCAAAAAAATTTCGGGTAACCGCCAGAGCATGAAAAAATGATGGTGTCCATGTTCTGGGACAGCGAGGGCGTAATCCTTACCTATTGCGTACCAAAGGGCACTACGGTAACAGGTGCATCCCACGAACATGTTTTGAAGAACGAATTCCTTCCTGCACTGCAACAAAAACGTCCGGGAAGGGCTGCGCGTGTGGCACTACGGTAACAGGTGCATCCTACGAACATGTTTTGAAGAACAAATTCCTTCCTGCACTGCAACAAAAACGTCCGGGAAGGGCTGCGCGTGTGCTGTTTCTCCAATACAACGCACCCGCACATCGAGCTAACGTTACGCAACAGTTTCTTCGTGATAACAACTTTGAAGTGATTCCTCATGCTCTCTACTCACCTGACCTGCCTCCTAGTGACCTTTGGCTGTTTCCAACAATGAAAGACACTCTCCGTGGCCGCACATTCACCAGCCGTGCTGCTATTGCCTCAGCGATTTTACAGTGGTCAAAACAGACTAAAGAAGATTTCGCCGCTGCCATAGAAACATGGCGTCAGCGTTGTGAAAAATGTGTACGTCTGCAGGGCGATTACGTCGAGAAGTAACGATAGTTTCATGGATTTCGGGTGAGTAGTTAATTAGAAAAAAAATCGGAGGCCTTAGAACTTGAATGCACCTCGTAGATACTTTAATTTTTTTGGTACTCACATTCCACCTCCGGGAAATGGGCTAGCAACGGCCGAGTTGCTGTTCTTAAGAAATTAAAAGCGATTAAAATGTATTGCATTAGGATAAAAATTTGATTATAGGGTAAACTACCAGATACTAACAATGTGAGACCTTCGTCTGTTCCTTGCAGATTCTGGCTGCGAGTGTAACAAGAAACGATTTGACGAAATATGTATCTGAAGCGCAACTAGGCAGGACACTAATTCGGGGGGGGGGGGGCAGGGGAGGGGCATAGTTCACGGTTCGTGAAGTAGGTATATCTCAGAGATGATCAGATAGGCTATGACTGGAAGGGGATTAAGTTGACGCACGAAATGGCACGAATTGTTTGGGGTAATAAGCAAGGATGGACATGATGGTGTAGGGTGGTTGTAGACTCAAAGATGAGGAATGATGATGAAGACGCTGATGATGATGATGATGATGTGTTGGTGTTCAAGTTTGTGGGTGATGTAGGACTGGTGAATGTGACGTGGTGATACATCTACATATGCGCACATATACTCCGCTAGACACCAAGCGGTGTGTGTCGGAGGCACAATTCGCGCCAAAGTCATATTCCTCCCCCCCCCCCCCCTTCCCCCCTGTTCCATTCACGGATCGCGCGAGGAAAAAACGACAGTCTGAACGCCTCAGTACGAGCTCTAATTTCCCTTATCTTTGAGTGGTGATCATTGTGCGATTTTAAAGTTGGTGGTAATAATATATGCTCTACATCCTCGGTGAAGATCGGATTTCGAAATTTGGTGAGAGCAGCCCCTTCCGTTTAGCACGTGGTCTATCTGCAAGTGTGTCCCCCTTCAAACTTTCTATGAGATTTGTAACGCTCTCGCGATGGCTAAATGTACCACTCACGAATCTAGCGGCTCTTCTTTGGACCTTTTCAATCGCTTGAATCAGACCCAACTAGTAAGGGAACAATAAGACTGGAGCAATTTCCTTTGTTGAAGGACTACATCGCTTCAGGATTCTACCAATAAACCGCAATCTAAGAGTTCGCCTTGCTCGTTACTTGTGTAATCTGATCATTCCATTTGAGATCATTTTGATTAGTCACACCCAGATACTTGATGGATTTTACCGCTTCCAAAGACTGGGCAATTATTTTGTACTCGTACATTAATGGGGATTTTCGCCTTGTTATACGCATTTATTTTATGCAAATTCTCATCGATTTGTTCACAACTTTCGTGTGATACTACTTTCCTGTAGACTACAGCATCATCGGCAAACAGTCTAATGTCGCTGTCAATACCATCAACCAGATCGTTTATGTAAATCGTAAAAAGCAGCGGACCTATTACGCTGCCCTGGAGCGTCACCCCATTCAGGACGACATACTGCTCTCTCTGTTAGAAAACTTTCTATGCAACCGCATATGTCATCGGATGGACCGTAAGCGACAGTGTGGAACTGAGTCGAACGCCTTTCGAAAGTCGAGAAATATGGCATCAACCTGGGAGCCGGCATCTAGAGCCTGTTGTATATCATGCACAAAGAGGGCCAGCTGTGTCTCGCATGACCGCTGTTTCCTAAAACCGTTATCGTTTCTGCAGATGAGCTTCTCAGAGTCTAGAAAGGTCATTATGTCTGAACACAAAATATGTTCCATGATTCTACAACAAATCGATGTCAGTGAAATTGGCCGGTAATTATGCGCATCCGATTTTCTACCCTGTTTATATACTGCTACGACGTGAGCCTTCTTCCAGTCCCGTGGAAGTTTCCGCTGTTCCAATGATCTCTGATAGATGATGGATAAGAATGGTGCTATACTTACAGCATAGTCAACATATGATATTACGGGGATACCGTCTTTTCCAGATGCCTTCCTGGCGTCTAAGGATCTTAAATGCTTTACCATCCCAGATACACAAAACACTATGTCAACCATCCTTACGTTTGTTCGATAAATGCAAGGAGGAATGGTGCTGCAGTCCTCTACCTAAACAAGTTTATGAAAGCTAGGTTGAGAATTTTGGCCGGTCGGTGTGGCCGTGCGGTTAAAGGCGCTTCAGTCTGGAACCGCGTGACCGCTACGGTCGCAGGTTCGAATCCTGCCTCGGGCATGGATGTGTGTGATGTCCTTAGGTTAGTTAGGTTTAATTAGTTCTACGTTCTAGGTGACTGATGACCTCAGAAGTTAAGTCGCATAGTGCTCAGAGCCATTTGAACCATTTTTTGAGAATTTTGGCCTTCAGTTTATCATCATCCGGTATGTTACCCGTACTGTCAACAAGAGAAGGTATTGAATTATTTGTAACTTTCATAGATTTTACGTACGAAGGAAATTTTTGGGGTTATTTTTAGAATCTACAGATAAAATATTGCTTTCAAATTCATTAAAAGAATCTCTCATTGACCTTTTGACAGTTGCTTTCATTTCGCGTAGTTTCTGTTTGTCAGCGGGGCAGTGACTACGTTTAAAACGGCTGTGCAAAATTCTCTGCTTTCTCAGCAACTTCCTAATACGTTTGTTGTACCAAGGTGGATCCTTTCCCTCCCCTATATTTTTGCAAGGCACATACTTCTCTAGCACGTGATGGAGAATACCTTTAAATTCCGACCAAAGATGCTCAACTTCACGAAGTGGTTAACTTAAAATTTTATACTCTGTAGTCACTATCATTAGTCAATGCATGTTAAATATCTACATAGGACTACGTCCAGAGGAACATTTTCTGCTTTAATTGCGGTTTATATGGTTTACCATTCAGCGTCTCGCGGAAAGCAGTTGAAATCATAAGATTCGTTATAAAGGACATGACGGGCAGGAACCATTTTCTCATATTCCGTTTTTGCGATCACGGCAGATGTTTCTTTCAAGCAATACTTATTGTGAGGCAGTACGATACCGTGATGCAACTATAAGCCTCTACAGCTTCTAAAACAGTGACCTAAGGTTAGCAGCCGGCCGCTGTGGCCGAGTGGTTCTAGGCGCTTGAGTCTGGAACCGCGCTGCTGCTACGGTCGCAGGTTCGAATCCTGCCTCGGGCATGGATGTGTGTGGTGTCCTCAGGTTCGTTATGTTTAAGTAGTTTCTAAGTCTATGGGACTGATGACAGATATTAAGACCCATAGTCTTAGAGTCATTTTTTTATGGTTATCATTGTAAGAGGTCCAAATTCTTTATTGTTGCTAGCGCACTCGAGCAGATGTAATTTCGATGGATTGCTCACGCGCTGCCTGCGATATGTAAGCTAGAAGACAATCTCAGACCAGAGAGTAGTGTTGTATGCAGTAGGAACTGTGTGTGTCAGTAGGAGTAAGTAGTTGCTAGCGAGCTGTCTAGTGTATCGTGTTGGCTGAGCCTGTCGTGGTGGAGCGATGGCGGAGCCTGAGCGTTGTAGTATAAGGTAAAAGCAGCCTCGCACATATGTAGTATTGTTATATCAAGTCCCATGTAAGCGTTTAAAAAAATCTCCTAATAATAATATTTCTCATAAAAAGTAACTTTTGACAATCATTCATTTCAATTTAAAGAATTTACTAATTTCTCCAATCCTTGGACATCCCGATTATTGAAAGGAAAAATCAGTTGTTTCTTTTTATACATGACAAATCTATCGGGCAGCATTGCACAGAGCTGCGCCAGAAAAATTTCTTATACGAGCAGATATATACGCGTTATCCGGCGACCTAATTGAGGGAAGATTTTTCAATTTATTCAGAATGAATTTTCAGGGCCATGACGCAGCACTCATGACGTCCTAAATTTACCAGTTTAAATTCAGTCATTATTGAAAGGTTATAAGTGAGCGACAATTTTATTGAGAGGTTAGTCACATTGTATTATTGGTAGATTACGGAATTTATCTGTTGGTAGGTTACGCTAAATGTCAATGTTATGGTTATATTTTTTATTGTTGGGAGGTTTCGGAACTTTTACTGTTGGGGGGTTACACTAAATGTGAATATTATTCATATTATTTTACTGTGGGGAGGTTACACTTGTCGACAACCGGCCAAGATCGTATTTTTGTGAATTTGTGAGAGGTAGTCATATATCTGCTCTTATTTACTTAATATTAAATGTAGTTTGCATCTGGCGCAACGCATTTACTAATTTGTCAATCTTTCTTTCACAGATCATCGGCAATTTATTGATCTTTGTTGTAATTGTATTTGTTCCATTTTTGCTTTGTCTTTGTTTCATTTTCTGCTTAAATTTGAATTGTGAAAATGCTGCGAAAAACTGCTAACAGTACATCGCGATGTGCAATGAGTGAAAAAGCTGACTCGAATAATTTGACCGATAATACTAGCGACAGTCAGTGTAATAGTGATAATCCTCTAATTATAGATAATCAGTGCGTGCCGATTACTAGTAATGATTTCATTCCAGATGATGAACAAACACATTCAGTTATGTCCACACTTAATTTAACGGAAATTGATGACGCGGCACGATCCGTTACAATGAACGCTGTCCAGTTTCACACACATGATTGGCAAAATTTACACAGTGAACAGACAAATGTTTCTAACGAAAGTGAACAATGTGCTCAAAATATGTCAGATTTATTTGATTCCGGTGTAGTGACCAACAGTGCACATCCAATTGGCAAACCTTTTCAAGAATCAGAGAATGACCAAATGGTTACACAAAATGCGACAATTGCAGATACGCCATCAAACAGCACAAAGAATAGAGTAGGTAATATTGGCATGGATCAAGTTATGGCATTATTGCTACAACTTCATGAATCAAACAAACAACTTAATGAAAATCTCAAACAACAACTTCATGAAAATCTCACAGTCGAATGAAAAACAAGATAACAATTTCAAACAACTTAATGAAAAACACAAGAGTTTCAAACAACTTATTGAAAGTTTCAAACAGTCCACTGAAAAACACGACAGGTCGATCAAACAAATTAATGAGAACTTTAAACAGATTAATGAACAGATTGCAACCGTTGCCGTGCAATGTCATGGTACTAAAGAACAATTACGTGAGGAAATTAAGACTTGTGCTAGAAAGAGTAGTGAAGAAATTAGATCTGTTGCACAAGAATTAAGTAATACACATGCAGCCACAACGAAATTACTTAGAGATGAAATTAGTGCAGTCGCTAAACAATGTTCTGAAAACGCAACACAGTTACGCGACGAGTTTAAATTAATGTCACCAGAACTTTCACGCACACCGGATGGGAAAGTAGATACGAAATTTGGACAACAAAACAGCCAAATTGACGAACGTTTTAATCACCACCTACAAAACAGTGAAACGCGTTACCGTAAATTTGTACAGGAACAGAACAAAGTAAAGAAACAAGTCATGGAAACAATTACTGCACAGAGACAGGAAGATAAGCGTAAATTGTTTACGGAAGCAAAAACATACGTAGACAATAACATTGCTGCAGTATCAGACGAAATCAATACTATTAAACAGTTGAACACCGAATTGCATGATGAAATCTCTGATCTTAAAACAAAAACAGACACACACATAGTAGACTTTCAGACAGTGACCAGCAGACTTGAACAATTGGAATTAATACAGGATCCCGATGCCATTAAAGCAGACGTTAAGAAATTAAGCAAAACCACACGTAAAATCCAAAAACAAATTAATGCTTGTGACACTAAAAATGATGATCAGTTTAAAAGCATTGACTGAAAAATTTGTTGAATTGGCCAGTCGTATTGATGTTATTGAAAATAACAATGACACCAAATCAGACGATATGTCACCAATTTCGTTCAATCACACACCCGAATTCGAAAACTTACAGCAGACAATCAGTGAGATAAGTTCGTCCAAATAATACATTGCGTAGAAAAGTGTCGTCTTTACAGCAAGAAGTGACAGAGATGAAAAATGTTTCAGCCTCTAACACGTCACAGCAAACGCCACATTGTGAACATTTGTCACATTCATACAGCCAGTATAATTTAGGTAATTTACAGAGAGTACGTGACTTAGATTCCGAACAGCCACAGACAAACAGATTATCATACAATCCTGAGCCTGCTCAGACATTCCGAGACGATAATTTTGATTACAAGCACTTTCTATCCGTTAGGAAATTTAAGGTATTTAAAAATGACAGAACACAGATTCACCCTTTGGATTGAATTCAACAATTTAGCGTTGCTTTTCCACTAACTTGGCCCGTAACACACAAACTTGAATTTATTTGCAGTTTTTTGGAATGCGAATCGGCAACTCGTATGAGACAGATCGCGAGACAATGCTACTCGGTTGAAGAATTTCAGAATGCTTTTCTGTCAGCGTATTGGTCGAAGACGACACAGCGCGGAATCAAGGATCAATTAATTAGTTTACCGAATTATGAGAACTCAAATTTTCCCACTGTCACGCAATTTTTTCAACACATGGTCCAACAAAACCAATACTTAAGTGAGCCATACAGTGAATCAGCACTTATCCAATTGTGTATTTCTAAATTACCACGATCATTAAGAGTATCTCTTTTAACAGGGCAGCAGAAAGAAAATATTTCGGCATTTAGAGATCTGTTAGAGCTTTTGGAAGTTCAGCAATCAGACTATTCTTTCAGAAACAAAAAGCACGTGCCAGCAAGGTATGGTTAGCAGGTCGCTTTTCTTGTCATTAGACATCAGACCGTGCATGCACATTTTCCATTTTTTGTGTATGTGTGATTGTTTTCCTATCGAAAGTTGAATTTTTCTCTGTATGTACAATGAAATCTTTAAGATGTAACAAACACCAGTTGAAATTGACATTTTGCCTTATGATGTCTCAACATCGTGACTATTTTACATTTTTTGCTACTACATTGTGATATTGTGTGTGCATTTTCGCACGTGAAAATATGTTTTTGACCTAATACGTTTTCTGTCATGCTATGCAGTATGCTTAATTATATCACTAGAAACAAGTTTTCATTTAATTAGTATGTGAGTTAAATCCAAGATATTAATCCTTATTCATCATTTTCAGAAAGCAGTACCGTGTAAAAGAAATAAATTAAACAACCACAGTGGTTTCCTATGAAATGGAAATTTTACCATCAGAATGAAGGAAAGAAAATGCAATATCTTGTCATGAAGAGTAAATGGATCAGAATTAACAAGCATTAACCAGATTATACTATACACATCGTATGATAGCAGTCTTGACTAATTATTTTTCATTCAGAATAAGAGGCGATTGTTGCAGGCTGTCAGACAGAACTACAGATGTTAATTTTAGTGATGATATATGCTAGATAATGAATAGGTTTATGATGGTGGTAATATGAATAATGAAGTTTTTCTTTGCAGATGATGATAATGATGAAATTATGATAATATGAATAATGAAGTTTCTCTTTGCAGAGGAGAATAATGATGTTTATATATTTACTATTAGTTAAGAGATGCTATGTGGTTATTTAAGTATTTGTTGCAGTTCCTTTTGACAGTATGTCTTATGTCGCATAGTATAATGACTGAATGTTTTGAGAAAGACAGCTAGGGTACACACATATTTAGTACACGTTTCATTACCTGTTAATTCGAAGTTCACTACTTTTCAGCATAATATGCATTTCTTCTTTCAGCTCAATAATCCATTTTGTATCTTTTCCAGGAGAAGCTTTTCATGATATTAATATGCTGTAAGCATTTAGTTATTAAACCTGTTCTAGTACTTGCATTTTCTTTACCCAGTTGTGTATCATTCATGAATGTGATGACATATACTCTACTTGTTTGATAACCTTGGTACAGCTGACTCATGACGAATGACGTTGTTAATCCTTATTTCCAGCAATAAGTCAAAATCAAATATTTTCATGCCCCAGCAATTATCGATCCCAACGCAATGCATTGCTAGCACAAAAAAAAATACCAGTCCCAACTATTACCAGTATACAACTACATAATGCTACCAGTTTAAGATATATTTCTAGTCCTAAATATAATGCAAATTTCTCTGATGTATTGAATCCATTATATCTACGTATTATTGGACTACAGACCTTGAGTAATAGTTACAATGTGTTACATTTTAAATATGTCTAATGTCACTTGCATGATATCATATATAAATACTAACAATTTGATGCTACACCCAAGAACTCCTGTTTTGAAAGATGACTTCTGAATAATGCATAATAAAGGTCTTGTCACTTCCCAATGAATGCCAATAATTACAGCAATCAGATGAGTTATGAATATGCTATGCCATTAATTACTGTAGTTAGATGACTTATGAATAATGTTCTGTAATAATTACTGTATTGAGATGACTTATGATGCCAATGATTACTGTAATATGATGAATTATACATAAATGCTATGCTAATACTTTCTGTAAATAATATTTTGTTATACTATATAAATGCTATGCCAATAATTACTATAATTAGATGACTTATGCATAAATGCTATGCCAATAATTTCTGTACATAATATTTTGTTATACTCTATAAAGGAATGCCAATAATTACTGGAATGACATGAGTTATGAATAGTGTTTTGTAATACTCAATACTTGCTACATGTTTAGTAACTGGCCAACGAATGCCACTGATTACTGTAGTAAGATGACTTATGCATAAATGAATGCCACTGAGTACTGTAATGAGATGACTTATGCATAAATGCTATGCCAATGATTACTGTAACGAGATGACTTATGCATAAATGTTACGCCAATGATTACTGTAATAAGGTGGCATATGAATAATATTTGTAATTCCCCATACATAGCACATAAATGTTTAGTAACTAGCAAATGAGTACCAATAATTATTCAGATTAGTTGATACGCTAGTGTAATTCTGAATGATGGCTAGCATAAGATTTAATGTATCCTTCCCCTTCTGACCTAATTACCAGCAATTACTGCAATATCCATATGTCCTGTCCATCCTCATGATCATGGAGCACTATATTTGGTTTTTGCACTAATTCTACGTTGATGTAAGAGTATGGATTCTACAAGAATGTGGTGTTGACATACCAAGCTGCCACAACCTTGAACGATGGAGATGTTATTATGGTCCTACTGTTTGGTGTACCTAATGTACTACCAAAATGATAACATACAATATTAATAAGCATTTGAGTGTCCTGGCTACACTGATAAATACCTCAGGGAAGAGAACTTCAGATTTTCTCATTTCGCGTTGTGCTTCTGTAGAAAGATATGGACTTTCAGTGCAGCTACGTGCAACCTACTGTGCTACAACCATGATGCTATCCTTCCCATTCCTTTCCTAGTTCTTGTAAAATGTTAGAGACCTATACAGTGCGTATGCACTTAATATCATTTCATGATGTATTCAGTTCTTATAAAAAAAATGATGCTGAAAACTTTTACAGTGTGTGTGCACTTTGTCATTCGTTAATATATTTTGTACTCATTGCGTATACAGTGTTTCATTTCTTAATATGTTCTGTACTCATTGCGTATACATTTTGTCATTTCTTGATATGTTCTGTACTCAGTGCGTGTGCACTCTGTTTCATTTCTTAATATGTTCTGTACTCAGTGCGTGTGCACTCTGTTTCATTTCTTAATATGTTCTGCACTTATCAATAATGTATATACTCTGTGACTAGACTCTCTTGTCCTAGGTGTGGGAAATTGCCCCAAAGGCGGAAGAATCAACAATGATCAACGACATGAGGATGCAGAAGGCAATGGAAACCACTGCATTAAAGACACGTAACGTGTATCCACAGGACATGTGGCCTGTATTTGAAGAAGTGTCATGATGATCTCTCCATTGGCAGAAGATTCCGGAATAGTCCCCCATTCGGATCTCCGGGAGGGGACTGCCAAGGGGGAGGTTACCATGAGAAAAAGATTGAATAATCAACGAAAGGATTACGTTCTACGAGTCAGGGCGTTGAATGTCAGAAATTTGAACGTGGTAGGGAAACTAGAAAATCTGAAAAGGGAAATGCAAAGGCTCAATCTAGATATAGTAGGGGTCAGTGAAGTGAAGTGGAAGGAAGACAAGGATTTCTGGTCAGATACATATCGGGTAATATCAACAGCAGCAGAAAATGGTATAACAAGTGTAGGATTCGTTATGAATAGGAAGGTAGGGCAGAGGGTATGTTACTGTGAACAGTTCAGTGACCGGGTTGTTCTAATCAGAATTGACAGCAGACAAACACCGACAACGATAGTTCAGGTATACATGCCGAAGTCGCAAGCTGAAGATGAACAGATAGAGAAAGTGTATGAGAATATTGAAAGGGTAATGCAGTATCTAAAGCGGGACGAAAATCTAATAGTCATGGGCGACCGGAATGCAGTTGTAGGGGAAGGATTAGAAGAAAAGGTGTAAGTAGGCTGTTTGTTTTCTTATTGGCAACGTTACATAGCGCTCTGTACGAAAATCACTGGCTGTGCTGTGTGCAGTCTGTGGCTAGTTTGCATTGTTGTCTGCCATTGTAGTGTTGGGCAGCTGGATGTGAACAGCATGTAGCGTTGCGCAGTTGGAGGTGAGCCGCCAGCAGTGGTGGATGTGAGGAGAGAAATGGCGGGGTTTGAAATTTGTAATACTGGGTATTATGAACTGCTATGTACATTATGATTTTTCAGCACTATTAAGGTAAATACATTGTTTGTTCTCTATCAAAATCTTTCATTTGCTAACTATGCCTGTCAGTAGTTAGTGCCTTCCATAGTTTGATTCTTTTATTTAGCTGGCAGTAGTGGCGCTCGCTGTATTGCAGTAGTTCGAGTAACCAAGATTTTTGTGAGGTAAGCGATTTGTGAAACGCATAGGTTAATGTTAGTCAGGACCATTCTTTTGTAGGGATTTCTGAAAGTCAGATTGCGTTGCGCTAAAAATATTGTGTGTCAGTTTAAGCATAGTCTTGTATAATTGTTCTAAGGGGACGTTTCATTTGGCGACCCTGCCAGGATACCTCATTGGAATCTTCTGATTTTTTCTTGTAGTTTGTGTATTTAGAGTAGCTTTTGTTTATTGCTAGCGTGTAATTATAGAGAGAATTTCCTTTGTAGTTGTGGTTTTTCATTGTTGCACAGTAAAACAGTCGTGGCATGCATGTAGATTTGCACCAAGTATTTCGCAGCTGCGCTTGCAATTAACTAGGTATTATTTTCAGTGCTATGTTAATGTGTTCTCTTATTTTTGCTCTTCAAATTGTGTTTTTCTGTATTGTCGTGTGAAATATTGTGACAATAATGGCGTGTGAAAAACGTAATACTAGGCTCCAAAGTAAACTGAGAAATGACAGTGAAGATGAAAGCAGTGTGTTAGCGCCACCGAGTAATGGATTAACTAATGTTCAAAGTAGTAATTTGGTAACTGTACATAGGGAAATGGAGCGGGCTGCAAACAATGGTGTAGACAGTGAAACAATTAGTGAACAGGGAAGCATTATCGATCGATCGGTCGGCAACAGCTTCCCTCAGGAATCCGAAATGACAGAACACAATCTTGCAAATACTGTAGATTCAGGTTTTGCGTCCTCACCCTTTTCTCAAATAAGTCAAGACACATTTTCTGCTATTCAAACTGCGAATATTGCCAGTTCAAATGCGTTGCCGAATAGCACTGATGAACATGTTTCAGACACCAGTGCACTGTTATTACAGTTATTGCAACAAATGGGACAAAGGCTACAAAAGTTAGACACAACGCTTGAACAAAATCAGAAACAAATGGGACAAAATCTTCAAAAGTTAGACACAATGGAACAAAATCAGAGACAAACACAGCAAAAACTTCAAAAGTTAGACACAATGGAACAACACCAGCGACAAACACAGCAACAGTTACACACAATGGAACAAAATCTTCGGAAGTTAGACACCACACTTGAATAAACACGTGAAGATTTAACTACTGAGTTACATAACATTGAATCGAAATGTCAAAAAGTCTGTAATGACGTAAAAACACAAATTTGTGATCATTTTCAACCTACTTTTTCGCGGCATGAAAATGCATTACAGAATCACGAAGCAGCCAGAAAAGAACTGCAAACCATTGTTCATGAAAATCATGAGACCTTGTGGGCTAAAATTGACTCAGTTGCATCTACTGATTCGCTTGCAAAAACTCAGGAAAACTTAAAGGACACAGTAGATTAGATTTCAACACAAATGGACACTCTGAAACTTGGTTCAGAAAAACACACTGAGGAAATGTGTTCACTATCGGAGAAAGTAGCCGAACTTTCGGATCAGGTCACTAACTTATCTACAAAGGTAGATGATAATCTGAATGACACAAAACCGGTAGTCTTTAATGACACAGAAGAGTGCGAACAAATTAGGAAACTGAAACAAAATCTGAATCAAATTAATACGCAACACCAAAGAGAAATCCGGGAAACAAAAGATCAGCTGACACAGGTAATACAAGAATTACGTATTTCAGAGGACACTCGCGCTCCAATACGGGAAGAGGGACATAGAAATACGGAACAGCCACAAAATAATAACACAGGGCACTTCGGAAATTATGAAAGAAATTGGCAAGGCACGCCGAATTTTGAGATGGAACCGCCGAAACGACGTAACAATGACCGACATGTGACTCGCCGACACGATGATTTCGACTATAAGCTGTTCATTACTACACGTAAATTCAAAACATTTAAGAATTCTGGCAACGACATTAATCCACAAGCATGGCTCCATCAATTCTCTCATTGTTTTCCTCCCAACTGGTCATTAGAACACAGATTAGAATTTATGTGTGGCTACTTAGAGAATGAACCAGCTGTAAGAATGCGATCGGTCATTCACGATTGCCACAGTGAAGGAGAATTTTACCATGCCTTCCTCTCAGCATATTGGTCTCAAGCCACACAAGACCGAGTAAAACATGGCATCATAATGATGAAACATTTCGAACAATCTGAATTTTCCAGTCTTGTGAAATATTTTGAAGACATGTTGCACAAGAATCAGTACCTGTCAAACCCATACAGCCCCTCAGAACTCATCCGCATTTGCTTAATCAAATTGCCTGAACATTTACGACATATTATTTTGGCAGGACGTTGCAAAGACGACATTGAAGCTTTTCAGGGACTCTTACAACAATTAGAAATTGACACAGACAGTCGCGGGATGCGAAAACAGGGAAACAATCACTACAGGTCACATTCGTCACAATTCCGTGACGACAGAAATAATAACTGGACACGACAAGGCTATTCTCACAACACAAATCGTGACCAAAACAGACACCACCCGTATGACAACCACTGGCAGAGTAATAGTTACAGAGAAAGATCACATTTCCGTAGTAATGAATATGATAGAGACAATCATAGAAACAGACAATATGGTAACCAGAACCATTATTATCAAGGGAGACAGAATAATTTCAGACGCAACAGTTCAGCGGGCAGTTACGATTCAGGGAGAAATTCTCCACGACGTGACCGACAAGAAAGAAACTGTGGGATCTACCGACATGACGACAGACGATATAATCATAACGACAGACCTGAATTTTATCAGGACTGGCGGGATTCAAATAGAGCAGGGCACTTTCGACAACGTGAATTTGTAGAAGTCAGGTCTCCTAATCTCAGTAACGACCCGCGCCAACAAAGAGACAGACAATGACTCGCACCGCAGGCAGCCACGTGCGCCGGCTGGCTCAGAGAAAAATAACATAGACGCTAACATTGAGAAAAATTCCAGTATTCCTTACCGACGTATACCGTATGATAATTGCGTTCAAGTTGAAACTCTGCGTACTAGGAAGAGTAAAGGTTTACACCACATTTCACATATAAAACCGTTTATTGAAAGATAATCTGCTTTTTAACTTTGTCTTTGCCATAAAACTTTTCACTTTACATTATTAGTATGCTTAGTCAGACTTAGACTATTATCATGAGGTAAGTACATTGACTTCTGCAGAACTTAGCTTTCAGAGGACAATAACTACGACACTTCCACAGAGATTATCTTACAACAAGACGCACAGTTTAGCGCTACAGTATACGTATTTCAGTGATTAATTTTGTACTTAAAACATTTATTTTTAAAGATATTTGAAGTACAATGATACAAAGGTTTTCCGTAATAATTTCATTCTATTGTTGTAATCTGTAACACCTGAGGGTATAATTACATTAATCCTCAGGGGGGTACACACTTTGTGTACCATGTGTTTGGCAAGCACAAGGAGCCCTAGCTAATATGGTATTTACTTATACAACTTTACACATCGGTACCATATTTCTAAATGGCTGGTTGGCTGTGAGCACTATGGGACTTAACATCTATGGTCATCAGTCCCCTAGAACTTAGAATTACGTAAACCTAACTAACCTAAGGACAGCACACAACACCCAGCCATCACGAGGCAGAGAAAATCCCTGACCCCGCCGGGAATCGAACCCGGGAACCCGGGCGTGGGAAGCGAGAACGCTACCGCACGACCACGAGATGCGGGCACCATATTTCTCTAACACATAAATTACACAGCTATCTGATCATTTAACAAGAAACAAACATCATTTTACTACGTCAATGACACATGTTTACGCAATTACAGAGTTGGATTACTTCACACTTACGAAATTGTATTTTGTCTGTACTTTGTGAACTGTTCATATTTTTTCGGACCCATTGTGATACTATGAGAGCTTTGAATGATGTATTTGGTATGAGATCATGATTTTTAAAGTACGTTTGAAGTAGATGACACTATTGAAATGAGCAGAGAATATTTTTTAGGTTTTGAAATTATTGGAGGAAGCTACGACGATTTTGAGAGTTGACTGAGGTGTTATGATGTTATTATTACGATGATGATGTGTATTATGCTGTTGAGGTATGTTTATGATCAATAAGCTGATGCTATATTAGTTATTTGATTAAGCTACGTATCTGTTATGATGAAATATTGAAGGAGTGTCGACGAATAAGGTAAGGAATGATGAGTAGTGTTTAGGGACTCTGGTTTGTGAAAAAGGTTGTTGGAAACCAAGAATCGTACTTTAAGAGTTATGAAATGTGTGTAAATGCGCGAATGTATCACAATGCCGGCGAAAATTTTTTGGACACTGTTATATTTATAGGATTTTGTTTCTACAGATTTGTAACGCAAATTCTTGACCTGTGAAATATTTTTATATGAGACTGTCAGTGTAGCGGAAACTGCTGTCGTAAATATTTCGGTAAGAAAGGTAAGTGACCTTGACATAATGCGTTTTGGGCGCCCAGCTGAGAGGTAGTCGTCTGACAAAAGAAAGCCATTAGGTGAAAAAAAAAGAGGCTATTATCCTCGCCATTGACATTCCTTTAGAGAAAGCATCGCAAATACAATGCGTTAATTACTTGGAAAGATACTTACATCTGCACACCTGATTATGACAAGCGTCTTTCTACGAGAGTTGAGAGAATTTCTACTAACTTATGAATGTCACATGACTATTGAATGATATTTCTATGCTTTGCTTTTCGTAGTTGCTTATTTCATTTGATACCTGTTTTCCAGCTGTGTTTCAGCATTGGTTTTATAAAATAAACTTAAATTCATCTGCTAATGTGAACACTTTCTGTCAACAGATTTATTAAATAATTATTTTCTGTTCCACATTCTTCGAAAAAGGAGCTCTTGAAATGGAGAGCACAATAAGAAGGGACTAATAACAGTAACTGCATATATAACTTTCTTTTCAAGTACTTGGTAATTTTTTGTAGAATTAGTTTTGTGGTGCACCACTTTAATTACATAGACATTAAGATGTGAATATACATTTCCCTTGTCTGCATTGTTGTCTTTAGTGTAATGTTTTTTTCTGCTTGAGCTTTGTCATGTTTAGATATAAGTTATTGGATTTGCTGCTGCTGTTTGCCAGACATAATGTTACTGAATTTCACTTTGTATTACGCTGTTAAGCCAGTTTTACCACGGATTTATTTTTCTTGTTTGCTGCACAGTACCTTATATTAGTTGTAATATTGGAATTGCTTTGCCAATTTGAAATTTTTGTCATTGATATTTGTGTTAATTGTTTTGTGCTGCTGCATTGCCTCGTCCCTTAGTATATATATCTGAGCTCAGTAGATTTAAGTTAGCTTAAGAGGGGGTAGCCTATAAGAGAATGAGTTGCGATGAATTTGAAGAAATGCACTGAGAGGTTATACGAGAAAAATACAGAAAGCATGCTTGGATAGGATTTTTTTTGGCTGGAGAAAATATTGAAATAAGACGAAATATCTATGGAATGAAGTTTTGGGTTGGACTGCAGTACCAAATGTTACACTGAAAACGAACCCTGTCCTTTCCTTTTGGTGTTATCCCACTATGTGTTTGTGTACCCTTGTGTATTTGTTTCCTTCCTCTCTCTGTGTAGTTTCATAGCATTTTTTTTTCTTTTAATACTAAGCTACATTCACTATGATGAGGAATACTGTTATCCTCAAATATAATTGGCATTAATAATATGTTATTTACCTTGTAAATATGCTTAGACATTATTTATTCTGTTTTGTTTTAATGCTCATGTGTAAAGTTGATGTTTCAAAAGTTATTCTGATCTTTTATGTATTTACTTATGTCATATTTCCTGTAACACTGATGTATATGTTAGTTCGATTCTTTTGTAAAGCCTGTACTACAAATGTTATCTGTATTGTTATGTTCTTTAATGATGTATTTTGTACCTTTGTAATTGTATTCTTATGTTATAAAATTGTAATTGACACCAGTTCATCATATTATTAACTTGTAAGTTCCATTTCACTGCACACGTTTCTGTTGGTCATACTATATGGACAATATGTGAGAAGTTGGGACTGTTAGTGTTTGCACGTGTGTTACTAATTCAGCAAGGGACTGGATAACAGCATTGCTGGTTCTAAGGACGATTCCAAAAACTTCGTGAGTGTACAAGTGGTGGTTTATGGACTTGCTATATTGTCTGCAAGACTTCTAAGGACAATTCCAAAAACTTTGTGCGTGCACAAGTGGTGGTTTATGGACTTGCTATCTTCTCTGAAAGATTCTTCGATGGTGATTGTGCACCTGCACAGTCGCAGCAGATGGCTGCTGGCCATCTCTACAAGGACTACAGTGGGTCTACACCTTTGATGACCCACCAATACCATTATTTCTACAAGGACTACAGTGGGTCTACACCTTTGCTGACTCACCAGTACCATTATTTCTAGAAGGACTGCAGTGGGTCTGCACCTCTGGTGGCCCACCAATACCATACTCTCTACCAAGACTATAGTGGTTCTGCTGTGTGATGACCTACCTACCAATATTCTTCAAAACTTCGAATGTCTCTGCTGTGGGTTTGCACTGTTGTGGCCCATTACCTGTCTGCATGTCAAGAGTCAGCACTGTCTTTCCGTTGGAACGACAACACTACTTCCTCAAGACTGCATGGAAATCCACTACTTCTGTGTGCAATTTCTTTTACTAATGAGACTTTGTGAAAAAAAACTGTAATTACGATTATGATGAATGATCAGGACTATCTTTATGGACTGTGAGAAAATTTTAGCTTTTGACCAACATTGTATCAATAAGTGTGTGCATTTGATTTCTTTGTTATTGTAATTACCATTATGAAAAATTTTAACAAATATGTATTGCCCAGTGCTCAAAACAATTTCTAAAATTTTTTTGTGGGGAGCATAGGGGCTATGTAAGTAGGCTGTTTAGGTTTTCTTATTGGCAACGTTACGTAGCGCTCTGCACGAAAATCACTGGCTGTGCTGTGTGCAGTCTGTGGCTAGTTTGCATTGTTGTCTGCCATTGTAGTGTTGGGCAGCTGGATGTGAACAGTGCGTAGCGTTGCGCAGTTGGAGGTGAGCCGCCAGCAGTGGTGGATGTGAGGAGAGAAATGGCGGAGATTTGAAATTTGTAATACTGGATATTATGAACTGCTATGTACATTATGATTTTTCAGCACTATTAAGGTAAATACATTGTTTGTTCTCTATCAAAATCTTTCATTTGCTAACTATGCCTATCAGTAGTTAGTGCCTTCCGTAGTTTGAATCTTTTATTTAGCTGGCAGTAGTGGCGCTCGCTGTATTCGAGTAACCAAGATTTTTGTGAGGTAAGCTATTTGTGAAACGCATAGGTTAATGTTAGTCAGGACCATTCTTTTGTAGGGATTTCTGAAAGTCAGATTGCGTTGCGCTAAAAATATTGTGTGTCAGTTTAAGCATAGTCTTGTATAATTGTTCTAAGGGGACGTTTCAAAGGTTACAGGAGAGGATAAGCTTGGGAAAAGGAATGAGAGAGGAGAAAGACTAATTGAGTTCTGTAACAAGTTTCAGCTAGTAATAGCGAATAGCGAATACCCTGTTCAAGAATCACAAGAGGAGGAAGTATACTTGGAAAAGGCCGGGAGATGCGGGAAGATTTAAATTAGATTACATCATGGTCAGACAGAGATTCCGAAATCAGATACTGGATTGTAAGGTGTACCCAGGAGCAGATATAGACTCAGAATACAATATAGTAGTGATGAAGAGTAGGCTGAAGTTCAAGACATTAGTCAGGAAGAATCAATACGCAAAGAAGTGGGATACGGAAGTACAAAAGAACGACGAGATACGTTTGAAGTTCTCTAACGCTATAGATACAGAAATAAGGAATAGCGCAGTAGGCAGTACAGTTGAAGAGGAATGGACTTCTCTAAAAAGGGCCATCACAGAAGTTGGGAAGGAAAACACAGGTCCAAAGAAGGTAGCTGCGAAGAAACCATGTATAACAGAAGAAATACTTCAATTGATCGATGGAAGGAGGAAGTACAAAAATGTTCCGTAAAACTCAGGATTAGAGAAATACAAGTCGCTGAGGAATGAAATAAATAGGAAGTGCATGGAAGCTAAGACGAAATGGCTGCAGGAAAAATGTGAAGACATTGAAAAAGATATGATTGTCGGAAGGACAGACTCAGCATACAGGAAAATCAAAACAACCTTTGGTGACATTAAAAGCAACGGTGGTAACATTAAGAGTGCAACGGGAATTGCACTGTTAAATGCAGAGGAGAGAGCAGATAGGTGGAAAGAATACGTTGAAAGCCTCTATGAGGGTGAAGATTTGTCTGATGTGATAGAAGAAACAGGAGTCGATTTAGAAGAGATAGCGTATCCAGTATTAGAATCGGAATTTAAAAGAGCTTTGGAGGACCTACGGTGAAATAAGGCAGAAGGGATAGATAACATTCCATCAGAATTCTAAAATCATTGGGGGAAGTGGCAACAAAACGACTATTCGCGTTGGTGTGTAGAATATGAGTCTGGCGATATACCATCTGACTTTCGGAAAAGCATCATCCACACAATTCCGAAGACGGCAAGAGCTGACAAGTGCGAGAATTATCGCACAATCAGCTTAACAGCTCACGCATCGAAGCTGCTTACAAGAATAATATACAGAAGAATGGAAAAGAAAATTGAGAATGCGCTAGGTGACGATCAGTTTGGCTTTAGGAAAAGTAAAGGGACGGGAGAGGCAATTCTGACGTTACGGCTAATAATGGAAGCAAGGCTAAAGAAAAATCAAGACGCTTTCATAGGATTTGTCGACCTGGAAAAAGCGTTCGACAATATAAAATGGTGCAAGCTGTTCGAGATTCTGAAAAAAGTAGGGGTAAGCTACAGGGAGAGATGGGTCATATACAATATGTACAACAACCAAGAGGGAATAATAAGAGCGAACGATCAAGAACGAAGTGCTCGTATTAAGAAGGGTGTGAGACAAGGCTGTAGCCTTTCGCCCCTACTCTTCAATCTGTACATCGAGGAAGCAATGATGTAAATAAAAGAAAGGTTCAGGAGTGGAATTAAAATACAAGGTGAAAGGATATCAATGGAACGATTCGCTGATGACATTGCTACCTGAGTGAAAGTGAAGAAGAATTAAATGATCTGCTGAACGGAATGAACAGTCTAATGAGTACACTGTATGGTTTGAGAGTAATTCGGAGAAAGACGAAGGTAATGAGAAGTAGTAGAAATGAGAACAGCGAGAAACTTATCAGGATTGATGGTCACGAAGTCAATGAAGTTAAGGAATTCTGCTACCTAGGCAGTAAAATAACCAATGACGGACGGAGCAAGGAGGACATTAAAAGCAGACTCGCTACGGCAAAAAAGGCATTTCTGGCCAAGAGAAGTCTACTAATATCAAATACTGGCCTTAATTTGAGGAAGAAATTTCTCAGGATGTACGTCTGGAGTACAGCATTGTATGGTAGTGAAACATGGACTGTGGAAAAACCGGAACAGAAGAGAATCGAAGTATTTGAGATGTGGTGCTATAGACGAATGTTTAAAATTAGGTGGACTGATAAGGTAAGGAATGAGGAGGTTCTACGCAGAATCGGAGAGGAAAGGAATATGTGGAAAACACTGATAAGGAGAAGGGACAGGATGATAGGGCATCTGCTAAGACATGAGGGAATGACCTCCATGGTACTAGAGAGAGCTGCAGAGGGCAAAAACTGTAGAGGAAAACAGAGATTGGAATATGTCAAGCAAATAATTGAGGACGTAGGTTGCAAGTGCTACTCTGAGATGAAGTGGTTAACACAGGAAAGGAATTCGTGGCGGGCCGCATCAAACCAGTCAGTAGACTGATGACCAAAAAAAAACAAGAAAAATTTGTTGCTCATGGCAAGTCCAGTTGACTCACCATCACTGCCAAATTTTTGCCTCCCCCCCTGTGGAGGGTTATGTAAGAGGTCCATGATTAAAGAATTTGTTGCTAGCGCACTCGAGCAGATGTAATTTCGATGGATTGCTCACGCGCTGCCTGCGATGTGTAAGCTAGAAGACAATCTCAAAGTGTTGTATGCAGTAGGAACTGTGTGTGTCAGTAGGAGTAAGTAGTTGCTAGCGAGCCGTCTGGTGTATCGTGTTGGCTGGGCCGGTCGTGGTGGAGCGATGGCGGAGCCTGAGCGTTGTAGTATAAGGTAAAAGCAGCCTCGCGTATATGTAGTATTGTCATATCAAGTCCCATGTAGATGTTTAAAAAATCTCCTAATAATAATATTTCTCATAAAAAGTAACTTTTGACAATCATTCATTTCAATTTAAAGAATTTACTAATTTCTCCAATCCTTGGACATCCCGATTATTGAATGGAAAAATCAGTTGTTTCTTTTTATACATGACAAATCTATCGGGCAGCATTGCACAGAGCTGCGCCAGAAAAATTTCTTGTACGAGCAGATATATACGCGTTATCCGGCGACCTAATTGAGGTAAGATTTTTCAATTTATTCAGAATGAATTTTCAGGGCCATGACGCAGCACTCCTGACGTCCTAAATTTACCAGTTTAAATTCAGTCATTATTGGAAGGTTACAAGTGAGCGACAATTTTATTGAGAGGTTAGTCACATTGTATTATTGGTAGGTCACGGAATTTATCTGTTGGTAGGTTACGTTAAATGTCAATGTTATGGTTATATTTTTTATTGTTGGGAGGTTTCGGAACTTTTACTGTTGGGAGGTTATACTAAATGTGAATATTATTCATATTATTTTACTGTGGGGAGGTTACAGCATTGTACACTCAAAGAAAAATAAGTCCCGATGCACCACGAAGGAATTTCACAAATAGGTCACAAACTGATACTCATAAAGGCATCGACGGAAAATGCAAAATCGTAAATTTCGGCTACCGATGGATGAATATGGGTCGCAGCAGCGCAGTTTCACCGCGCAGCTGGCGAGGATGGTAAACAGGAGGCATATTGATACCAGGGCATGAAATATTTGCGAAATTCATTCCCTGTACTAAAGTGGACAGTAACTACGCCTCACAGACAGGCCTTTGGACAATATACTCAGATATCAGCATTTGGGAGAGGATGTGTAGTTGGACTCAAAGAGACGGTTGGATTAATCAGCGAATCACTTGGCATTTGAGTAGGAGCTATACAATTCTTCGACGATGTTGGGAGTAATGGGTGAACCAAGGCCGAACACAGTTTCAGGCATAAAGTTGACGACCTGCAGAGACGACAGAACGGAGCAAACGTCAGGGAGGCACTCAACGCCGCTGATTCATCATTGTCATCTATCTGCCGTTCAACTGGCAGGAACCATTTCCTCACATTCAGATCGTTTTTGCGATCACAAAAAGTGTCCTTCACTTTCTTCACTCTTTCTTTAAAGTGGTGTCGGCCACATTCAGCCTGGAATTCTATTGACTGGCGTAGAATTGTGTTGAGTGATGTGTCTTGCTCCAAACTGAGCCCCGATGAACAGTAAACAGGTGTCCAGATACGCCCCAGACAGCGGGGTCGGATACCAACATGGCTGTCGCTCGTCGTACGGCTCGACAGGAAGTGTGTTGACCTGGGATGCCGTTTCGTTTCATAGCACGACCCCTTTGGTTGTCACCCGCGGCAGCCTTACAGAACACTGGTACCTCGACGATTTTCTGCTTTCCGTTTCGTTGTCCTTAGTGGAAAGTCAATCTGAGCTTACCTTACAGCAAGATAATGCCCGCCCAAACGCGGAGAGGGTTTCTACTGCTTGTCTTCGTGCTTGGAAAACCCTACGTAGGCCAGTAAAGTCGCCGGGTCTCTCCCGAGTGTAGGACGTTTGGAGCATTATGGGCAGAGCCCTCCAACCAGGTCAGGATGCTGACGATCCAACGAGCCAGTTGGACAGATTCTCGCACGATGTCCCTGGGGAGGAGATCCTTCAACATTGCCAAGCCGAATTACCGCTTGCATAAGGGACAGAGGTGGACCAACGCGTTATTGGCTTCGTTTTCTTGGAGTCGTTTTCTTTGTCTTATAGTCAGTAAGTATGTAGTCCAGACGGCAGCCATGAATTTCCCTGGAGTGTTACCCAACATGACAATAAGTATTAAGAACGTGACAACTTAAGTACATCGTATCCTAATAGTGGTGGCTTTTCTATCTTGGGTTGGGGAGGGGAAGACACATACCAGTGTGATGACTGGTCTCATGTGACCTACCACGAATCCCTCTCCTGAGTAAACCGTGAAAGTGAGTCCCTGGTGTCTTAATACACGTTATGTCCCACTGTCCCACCATTTAGTCACTGCATTCTATATACTCCTTTCCTCACCGATTCTGTGGAGTATCTGTTCATTTCTTATCAGACTACATAATTTGCACCATCGTTTTGTAACACCACTTAGAATATGTTCCTTTCCCGTTTTCCCACAGTTCACAACTCATCTCCAAGCAATGTTGTGCTCCAGACGAATATTCTCATAAATTTCTTCTTCAAATGAAGGCCTGTGTTTGATCCCAGGTGACTCCTTTTGTCGAGGAATACCATCTTTGCTATGCCTAGTCATTACAACCAGTTCTTCGTCCATCGTGTGTCATTTTTCTCCTTCAAATCGTCTTCTTTGTGGTACCTAATTCGCCTTTCTTTGGGTTGCTCTCAATCCATATTCAGTGCTCATCTCTTCAAGAAATACCTGTACTTCTTCTTTTGTCTCACAGAAAGTAATAATGTTACCAGCGAATTTCATCATTGACATCATTTAGCCATAAAATTTAATGCCCCTCCTGAAACATTCTTTAGTTCCATCACTGCTTTGCGCGTAGTTTGAGTAATAGGATGGAAAGACAACGTCCCTGTCTTATTTCCTTTTAAATCTCTCGATCTCCCAATCTTATTATTCATTCTTGGTCCTTGTACGTGTTGCATATTTCTCTTCTTCTGCTTTAGCTTATACCTATATTTCTAAGAATTTAAAACACTGTGCACCGGTCTACATTGTTGAACACTTTTTCCAGGTCGATAATTCCTATGAAAGCGTCTTCATTCTTCTTAAGTTTTGCCTCCGTTATCTCAAGGAACATCAGAACTGCCTCTCCGGTACATTCATCTTTCCTAAAGAGAAACTTACAGGCATCTAACAGAAACTCAGTTTTATTTTATGTTGTTCTATATATTACATGATCCATTCACATTAATAGGATCAACGGCTACGTTCGACGTCAACGTGCAACAATAACCACTCACAGACGGCGGCACAATTAGCAATGGAGGCTATATGACGCGCGTCGGGGTGGAAGGGGTGGGTGGGTGGGTGGGCGTAGGGGGTACGGAAACAGTGGAGCCTTTATCGTATCGTGGAAACGGAACTGGTTATCTGACACCCAGGTTTGTAAACTGCTCGTGTGCCACCCCGGTGAAGTGTATCGAGAATTTCAAAACGCCACTATCCAAAACCATGCTGAGGCCCTACAGCCATAGAAGACAGGGGTGAACGACTACTGCTCAGACGTGTACAGGCGAATGGGCGAGTGATTGTTGAGCAGATGACCGCCCAGACGAACCAAGCGGCTATAACAGTGTCTCCTCAACGACCGAACGTTGCTATGTAGGGCGCCTTGATCACAGTGTTCATCGGGGATAAAGACTGGAATTTGCACTCCAGTACCGCATCTAGACGCCGATTGAGTTGCGAACGTGGCCTTTTCAGATGAATCTCGTTTTATGCTACATGAGACAGATGTCCGTTGGCGTGTACGGCGTGAAACGCCTGAAAGCAAACAAGGAGACAGCGTTAGGGTTTGAGGAACGGTTTCGCGGCCTTCCGTGGGTGATATCATATTTCTGGAACGCACAGTGTCTGGACACAAGCATGTATCTATCCTTGGGGACCACGTCCACGCCTACATGCAGTTTCTTTTCCCTCAGCACGGTAGCATCCGCCATCAGGACAGAACAACGTGTCACAGAACTCGCAGTGGACGTGCATCCGCCATCAGGACAATACAACGTGTCACAGAATTCGCAGTAGACCTGCATCCGCCATTAGGACAGTACAACGTGTCACAGAAGTCGCAGTGGACGTGCATCCGCCGTCAGGACAATACAACGTATCACAGAACTCGTAGTGGACGTGCATCCGCCATTAGGACAGTACAACGTGTCACAGAATTCGCAGTGGACGTGCATCCGCCATCAGGACAATACAACGTGTCACAGAACTCGCAGTGGACGTGCATCCGCCATCAGGACAATACAACGTGTCACAGAATTCGCAGTAGACCTGCATCCGCCATTAGGACAGTACAACGTGTCACAGAAGTCGCAGTGGACGTGCATCCGCCGTCAGGACAATACAACGTATCACAGAACTCGTAGTGGACGTGCATCCGCCATTAGGACAGTACAACGTGTCACAGAACTCGCAGTGGACGTGCATCCGCCATCAGGACAATACAACGTGTCACAGAATTCGCAGTGGACGTGCATCCGCCATTAGGACAGTACAACGTATCACAGAACTCGCAGTGGACGTGCATCCGCCGTCAGGACAATACAACGTGTCACAGAACTCGCAGTGGACGTGCATCCGCCATCAGGACAATACAACGTGTCACAGAATTCGCAGTGGACGTGCATCCGCCATTAGGACAGTACAACGTATCACAGAACTCGCAGTGGACGTGCATCCGCCGTCAGAACAATACAACGTGTCACAGAATTCGCAGTGGACGTGCATCCGCCATTAGGACAGTACAATGTGTCACAGAACTCGCAGTGGACGTGCATCCGCCATCAGGACAATACAACGTGTCACAGAATTCGCAGTGAACGTGCATCCGCCATTAGGACAGTACAACGTATCACAGAACTCGCAGTGGACGTGCATCCGCCGTCAGGACAATACACCGTGTCACAGAACTCGCAGTGGACGTGCATCCGCCATCAGGACAATACAACGTGTCACAGAACTCACAGTGGACGTGCATCCGCCATCAGGACAATACAACGTGTCACAGAACTCGCAGTGGACGTGCATCCGCCATCAGGACAATACAACGTGTCACAGAACTCGCAGTGGACGTGCATCCGCCATCAGGACAATACAACGTGTCACAGAATTCGCAGTAGACCTGCATCCGCCATTAGGACAGTACAACGTGTCACAGAAGTCGCAGTGGACGTGCATCCGCCGTCAGGACAATACAACGTATCACAGAACTCGTAGTGGACGTGCATCCGCCATTAGGACAGTACAACGTGTCACAGAACTCGCAGTGGACGTGCATCCGCCATCAGGACAATACAACGTGTCACAGAATTCGCAGTGGACGTGCATCCGCCATTAGGACAGTACAACGTATCACAGAACTCGCAGTGGACGTGCATCCGCCGTCAGGACAATACAACGTGTCACAGAACTCGCAGTGGACGTGCATCCGCCATCAGGACAATACAACGTGTCACAGAATTCGCAGTGGACGTGCATCCGCCATTAGGACAGTACAACGTATCACAGAACTCGCAGTGGACGTGCATCCGCCGTCAGAACAATACAACGTGTCACAGAATTCGCAGTGGACGTGCATCCGCCATTAGGACAGTACAATGTGTCACAGAACTCGCAGTGGACGTGCATCCGCCATCAGGACAATACAACGTGTCACAGAATTCGCAGTGAACGTGCATCCGCCATTAGGACAGTACAACGTATCACAGAACTCGCAGTGGACGTGCATCCGCCGTCAGGACAATACACCGTGTCACAGAACTCGCAGTGGACGTGCATCCGCCATCAGGACAATACAACGTGTCACAGAACTCACAGTGGACGTGCATCCGCCATCAGGACAATACAACGTGTCACAGAACTCGCAGTGGACGTGCATCCGCCATCAGGACAATACAACGTGTCACAGAACTCGCAGTGGACGTGCATCCGCCATCAGGACAATACAACGTGTCACAGAATTCGCAGTAGACCTGCATCCGCCATTAGGACAGTACAACGTGTCACAGAAGTCGCAGTGGACGTGCATCCGCCGTCAGGACAATACAACGTATCACAGAACTCGTAGTGGACGTGCATCCGCCATTAGGACAGTACAACGTGTCACAGAACTCGCAGTGGACGTGCATCCGCCATCAGGACAATACAACGTGTCACAGAATTCGCAGTGGACGTGCATCCGCCATTAGGACAGTACAACGTATCACAGAACTCGCAGTGGACGTGCATCCGCCGTCAGGACAATACAACGTGTCACAGAACTCGCAGTGGACGTGCATCCGCCATCAGGACAATACAACGTGTCACAGAATTCGCAGTGGACGTGCATCCGCCATTAGGACAGTACAACGTATCACAGAACTCGCAGTGGACGTGCATCCGCCGTCAGAACAATACAACGTGTCACAGAATTCGCAGTGGACGTGCATCCGCCATTAGGACAGTACAATGTGTCACAGAACTCGCAGTGGACGTGCATCCGCCATCAGGACAATACAACGTGTCACAGAATTCGCAGTGAACGTGCATCCGCCATTAGGACAGTACAACGTATCACAGAACTCGCAGTGGACGTGCATCCGCCGTCAGGACAATACACCGTGTCACAGAACTCGCAGTGGACGTGCATCCGCCATCAGGACAATACAACGTGTCACAGAACTCACAGTGGACGTGCATCCGCCATCAGGACAATACAACGTGTCACAGAACTCGCAGTGGACGTGCATCCGCCATCAGGACAATACAACGTGTCACAGAACTCGCAGTGGACGTGCATCCGCCATCAGGACAATACAACGTGTCACAGAATTCGCAGTAGACCTGCATCCGCCATTAGGACAGTACAACGTGTCACAGAAGTCGCAGTGGACGTGCATCCGCCGTCAGGACAATACAACGTATCACAGAACTCGTAGTGGACGTGCATCCGCCATTAGGACAGTACAACGTGTCACAGAACTCGCAGTGGACGTGCATCCGCCATCAGGACAATACAACGTGTCACAGAATTCGCAGTGGACGTGCATCCGCCATTAGGACAGTACAACGTATCACAGAACTCGCAGTGGACGTGCATCCGCCGTCAGGACAATACAACGTGTCACAGAACTCGCAGTGGACGTGCATCCGCCATCAGGACAATACAACGTGTCACAGAATTCGCAGTGGACGTGCATCCGCCATTAGGACAGTACAACGTATCACAGAACTCGCAGTGGACGTGCATCCGCCGTCAGAACAATACAACGTGTCACAGAATTCGCAGTGGACGTGCATCCGCCATTAGGACAGTACAATGTGTCACAGAACTCGCAGTGGACGTGCATCCGCCATCAGGACAATACAACGTGTCACAGAATTCGCAGTGAACGTGCATCCGCCATTAGGACAGTACAACGTATCACAGAACTCGCAGTGGACGTGCATCCGCCGTCAGGACAATACACCGTGTCACAGAACTCGCAGTGGACGTGCATCCGCCATCAGGACAATACAACGTGTCACAGAACTCACAGTGGACGTGCATCCGCCATCAGGACAATACAACGTGTCACAGAACTCGCAGTGGACGTGCATCCGCCATCAGGACAATACAACGTGTCACAGAACTCGCAGTGGACGTGCATCCGCCATCAGGACAATACAACGTGTCACAGAACTCGCAGTGGACGTGCATCCGCCATCAGGACAATACAACGTGTCACAGAACTCGAAGTGGACGTGCATCCGCCATCAGGACAATACACCGTGTCACAGAACTCGCAGTGGACGTGCATCCGCCATCAGGACAATACAACGTGTCACAGAACTCGAAGTGGACGTGCATCCGCCATCAGGACAATACAACGTGTCACACAACTCGCAGTGGACGTGCATCCGCCATCAGGACAATACAACGTGTCACAGAACTCGCAGTGGACGTGCATCCGCCATCAGGACAATACAACGTGTCACAGAACTCGAAGTGGACGTGCATCCGCCATCAGGACAATACAACGTGTCACAGAACTCGCAGTGGACGTGCATCCGCCATCAGGACAATACAACGTGTCACAGAACTCGCAGTGGACGTGCATCCGCCATCAGGACAATACAACGTGTCACAGAACTCGCAGTGGACGTGCATCCGCCATCAGGACAATACAACGTGTCACAGAACTCGCAGTGGACGTGCATCCGCCATCAGGACAATACAACGTGTCACAGAACTCGAAGTGGACGTGCATCCGCCATCAGGACAATACACCGTGTCACAGAACTCGCAGTGGACGTGCATCCGCCATCAGGACAATACAACGTGTCACAGAACTCGAAGTGGACGTGCATCCGCCATCAGGACAATACAACGTGTCACACAACTCGCAGTGGACGTGCATCCGCCATCAGGACAATACAACGTGTCACAGAACTCGCAGTGGACGTGCATCCGCCATCAGGACAATACAACGTGTCACAGAACTCGAAGTGGACGTGCATCCGCCATCAGGACAATACAACGTGTCACAGAACTCGCAGTGGACGTGCATCCGCCATCAGGACAATACAACGTGTCACGGAACTCGCAGTGGACGTGCATCCGCCATCAGGACAATACAACGTGTCACAGAATTCGCAGTGGACGTGCATCCGCCATCAGGACAATACAACGTGTCACAGAATTCGCAGTGGACGTGCATCCGCCATCAGGACAATACAACGTGTCACAGAACTCTCAGTGGACGTGCATCCGCCATCAGGACAATGCAACGTGTCACAGAACTCGCAGTGGACGTGCATGGTTCGAAGAGTACGGGGTTGAGTTTGTCGTACACCCATAGCCACGAAATTATCAGCATTAAAACCCAGTCGAGAACCTGTGGGTTCACCTCGATCGGGTTGTTCGTCCCATGGATCCCCAACTGAGAAAGTTAATGAAGCTCACCATGCCACTAGAGTCGGTATGACTCCACATGCCTATCGGTCCTTTCCCAAGTGCCATTGATTCTCTTCCTGCAATCTGAGGTCTGCGCTGTAAACGTGGTTACTCAGGCCTTTGACAGGTTGTAACATTAATGTGACTGGATGGACTGTGTATAGTTGTCAGCAAATGAGACCCATTAACTGACAGTTTTGTTTTCCATTGTCCTATGAACCATTCTTCAGAAGAACTCGTATACATGAGGTGACTGTAAAATAGTTCTCACACTCATCTGCATTTTTTTTGTCTTCGTACTTGTGTGGATCATGCACTTCCGAAAATCCTACCATACGTCTCCAGTTGCTACGTACTACCTTGAATAATCTTGCTACTTCCCCCAATGATTTTAGGGTTGCCGTAGATACATTACGTCTCTCTTCTGTGTTTTTTCGTCGCAAGTGTACCATAGCTCTATCAAACTGACAGTAGCTCTATATGCTCCCACTATATGTTTCAGTATCCGCGGCTCTTGCGAAAGCGTTCTCGCTTCCCGCGCACGGGGTCCCGCGTTCGATTCCCGGAGGGGTCAGGGATTTTCTCTGCCTCGAGATGACCGGATGTTGTGTGTCTTTCATCATCATTTCATCCTCATTCACTCGCAAGTCGCCGCAGTGGCGTTAAAGAACTTGTGGAGCGGCGGCCGAACCGCCCCACGAGGGGTCTCCCGGCCACCAATGGCATACGCTCATTATCATGTTTCTGTATGAAATTTATCCTAAATTTATGTCACAGTCTATAAAAAAGTACTATAACTGAAAGTGTCCATCTTAAAATCGTGTGGTAACCTTTGACCAAACAAAACGAAATTTGAACTGTAACTGGTCTGGATACAACTTGTCTTTATATCAAATGCTCAACTGCAATAAAACATTTATCTGGGCCTAATCAGTATTTCAACTTACCTCGCGTCTTGACAACATTGTTGCAGATTTCTCGAAAGCACAACAGCAAACAGCAAGCAGGCAGCGGCTAAGCTAAATTTCTGTTTTTAAATAAAATTTCCAAACATTATTCCTATTGCTGCACACCTTATGGTGCAGTGTTGTAATGCGCAATATAAACCTTCTTTAGAAATTCGGATGGGGAGAGTAAGTAGTCCTATGAAATCACATTCCAAGATAACGATTTAAGAATGGAATATGTATTCCAAAAGACAGAGTAAAACTTCGTGTGATATTCACACGTAACATTGGTCTGAGCAACACTATACTCAACAAAATGAACAATAATTTGAAAAGGGTACAATATTAACAGAGAATTTCAGTGAAAACCAGAGAACTTAACCGCTTGATATCTTAATGCATGAGTCAGGTAAGTGGGACGATCTTTCTCGCAGCTGTAAGCAAGGTAACTAGCTGATAATAATCATTCCCACAAGACAGCTGCGCAATGTCGCAACTTCTTCTCTTCTTAAGCAATATTATTGAAAATTTATATTCTTTTCGCCTTCCAATAAGTGCACCATATTCATCCTTGCTGTCGTTTAGAACAAACTTTTCTTCATCTATCATATACAATCACAAATCGACACAGCACCAGTGAATTTGTCCATCAATTACCACACTCAACTATGACAGCGCAGAGACAAAGACTGTGCCACGTCAAACCAAAGATTGTATAACAGTGACATAACTTGCTCTCTCTCTGAATGCACATCGATAACTTACAAAAATCAAAATGACATGCTCACCATAGAACCATGGACCCCTGTATATTCGGAAGTGATACTCATTTCTTCTTATAGCCTTCCTCCTCATTGCCAGTGTTCTTTTTCCATCTACACGTTCTCTCCACTGCGTCGAGATGTAGAAATGTTTTTACGATCTTAATACGGAGTGTTGTGCTTTTAGTTTAACCAGTCGGTTTTTCATGTGATGAATCTGCCCTTATGACAATTACGTCCTTCTTGATTTCATCAAATTTTTCCTGCAGACGGTTCGCTTTAGCTTCCCCGTTGTTCCAACTGATTCTATTCTGAAGTTATTTATATTGCTGTATGCATTTATTTTCCTGACTGTTGTTTTCATCGTTCGGTTGAGGTTTACCTTATGCAGAATTTCGATAAACATCTTACACATAAAATCTAATTCGATAAATACATTTTGAGACAAAATTGCCGTATACGCGGTGCTATAGAAGTAAAGACTGAAGAAGGACTTGGGCGGGATAATGCAGCATAACTGACTGATCAACTAAAGATCTTTTGAAACTACTGGCAGTTGAAACAAGAAACAGAAGATAAACTGAACTTGAGGTGGCATGGGCCAACTGTTTTGATCACCATCAGACAGAAGAGATTAAAAATAGTGACCAAATGACCCAAACAGTGGCAGCTGCTATTCCGCTAATTCTTCAGGAAAGAATGGAAACAATCGTTGCATACAGTCTGTCAGCAGTGAGTGGAAATATTCCTTCAAAATCAAATATTGTTACAAGGAAAACTGGAAATATACGATTTAAGTTACTCAGCTCACGGCTTTGTAGGAACAGTAATGGGTGTATCGGTGATCTTTCCTTATCTCGCACGCAAACTCATACCAGCGTCACAGCTGCCACTAAAAAACAAATACAAATACTGTGCTTTTTCTGAAATCGCTGCAGTGGATTACAAGAACTGTTCCGTCAGCATCAGCCCGGTGTTTACTTTGTATGCAGAAGCCGTCTGTAGCTCCAACTGCCGGTTTGCTCGTAATAAGTGCGCTTTGGTTCTGGCCGTTTATTGCATCTTGAGCACTGACAAAAAAAGCAAACAGCAGTAAAAAGAAATTGGAAGAAGGAAGTAATGGGCGAAGTTGTTCCCCTGTGTTTTGCTAGAAGAATATCAAAACGAATGGTTATGGCAAACTGTTACGGCTCTGATGGCTGTTCCAATACACTGTTTTCGTTATCGCAGCGGAGCTTTGTTTCGAAAATATCTGTCGAATTTTGCTTTTAAAATACGCAAAAGTCGACGACAAATGTATGCGTTTATATTTCATAGTCTGTTCATAGTGCCCATTATCAACGTGAATGCGAAGGTAGGCGATTTATAATTGTAGCAATGCACTGAGTGAGTTACTCAGACTCTAACACGGCTTCTACTGGTACTCGAGAACGGAATTTGTTACCGACGAGGAAAACTGCACTGTTCAAAGACCACTTTGGTGAAGTCGTGAGACATAGACATATGCATTTTACAACATACACTAAAGAAATAAAGTTTTTCAATCTCTGATAGCTCTCTCACATAACTTCAAGTTTGTGGTTCAGCAACATAAAATAAGTATCTGATTACCTGTGTCAGCATTATCCAACATGCGAATCACCCGTGCGCAGTACGAAAATTTGTTAAAGGTTGAAAACGACACTTGTATTCTGTACTCATTAGAACGAATACTTTCGTTTAGAATACAAATTCCCTGTTGCGAAGGCGCATATGGTGAAAACACCCGAGAATGGTTAAGAGTGATTCCTATTACGCAGTATTTGCGCCGGTAAGTGAAGCGGATGCACTGAACAAAGTGTGTTTGAGAGAGGAAGAGAGTGAAAACGAGTCAATCTAGGAAACGGATATCATGTACGCCGAGCAAATGGAACGTGTTCGTCTGTTATTAGAGCATGTCGTACAAAAACCATTTGATTGTACCAATACTTCCGCTCTCCGAAAAACCAGGAACCTTGCCAGGAACGAAAATGAATGAAAAACAGAAACAGAAAAAATGGGTGAAATATTTCTCGAAAGTAAACTGAAAGCTAGTGACACAAAATACAATGTGTTTTACGTGCTATGTCGTGAATAATTTTGCAATTTCTGGCGAGTAACTCGCAAGTAAGGCAGTGCGCTTGAAAATGTGACATGGAACATGCAGTAAAGAGCATACGCCCGTAGAAATACGTGTATTTAGGATTATTTGTATTCCTCCGTTATCAACACAGTCCTGGGTCCGTATTAACTCCGATAATATGGAGCATATACACAAGTCATTCACAGATTATAATCATAGGATACTGAAACGCCACAACAAATACAACAGCAAGGAGGACACGCTACATCGCTTTCACTGTCTGCCATGTTCATAGAAATAAGATCAATTTCAGTAACGAAATTTCTTTTATGCTGTTACCCATGTCGAGTCAGAAAGGACTTTAGAACTTTGGAATGATATAGAAATTTATGGAGGTGACTTACAGAATCGGCAGATGTGTCATTTTCTAGGAAACAACCTGAAATTTAATTCATGTACTGCATTTCGCCACCAGGTGCACCTGTGTAGTGAAAAGTTAAAGTGACTACTTTAGCTGATGGGAAGTGTGCTCGCTGTGTGTTTTCTTTTCACGAAACGAACTCTGCAATAACTGTTTAGCTTAAGATCGTGTGTATGTTGCTCGCCTGCCAAAAAATTTAGCACACCTGAAAAATCTAATCTACACTGCCGTTGCACAAGATACCCCCGACTTGCTGCAATGAGTGTTGGAAGATATTGATTACTGGTGGAATGTTTGCTGCATCATAGATGGTAGTCACATCAAACCAAAATTACACTTGACGCTTTTATGTGAAACCTGAAATTGTTTGCTACAAAAAATGATGCAACAACAGATTCTGTAAGTTATAACAGTAAATTTCTACATCACTACAAAGTTTGTAATCTTTTTTGACTCACCCTGTACATTCATTTTTGATCAATCATTACATATTCACAATAATTTTTCTGGCAGCTTTGGCTACACTCTGATCCATTATTCACTTAATTCCCTGCTTATGTCCTCTCTTGACGAAAAACTGGACTCGTGTTTGGGACGGGGCAATTCAAATCTGCGACTAGCCATCCAGAATTAGGCTTCCTGAATTTCCCTAAGTTGCTTGAGGCAAACGCCGGCATGTTTCCTTTGTAAAGGACACGACCGGTTGTATTTACCCAAGGATTAAGAGAGATCTTTATGCGTAAACGATCTGGCACGGAGTGTGGACAGAAATCTTACGTTTGTTTGCTGATGATATGGTGGTGTACGCTAAGGTGTCGAAGTTGAGTGGCTGTAAGAACATATAAGACGACTTTGACAAAATTTCCAGTTGGTGAGATGAATGGCGGCTAGCCTAAATGTGGAAAAATATAATTTAATGCGGATGATTAGGAAGATGAAACCTGTAATGTTCGGATACAGTATTTCTAGTGTCCTGCTTGACACAGTCTAGTCATTTAAATATCTGGGCCTAACGTTGCAAAGCTATATGACGTGGAACGAGCATGTGATAATTGTGTTAGGGAAGGTGAATGGTCGAGTGCGGTTCATTTGGAGAATTTTAGGACAGAGTGATTCACCAGGAAAGGAGACCGCATATAGAACGCTGGTGCGACTACTCTTGAGTACTGCTCAGGTGTTTGGGATCCGTACGAGGTCGGATTGAAGGAAAACATCGAAGTAATTCAGATGTGGATTGGTAGATTTGTTGTCGGTAGGTTCTTTTCGAGAAACGCTACTGAGAAATTTTAAAAACCGGCATTTGAAGCTGACTGCCGAACGATTTTGCTGACGCCGACGTACAGGGTGTTTCAAAAATGACCGGTATATTTGAAACGGCAATAAAAACTAAACGAGCAGCGATAGAAATACACCGTTTGTGGCAATATGCTTGGGACAACAGTACATTTTCAGGCGGACAAACTTTCGAAATTACAGTAGTTACAATTTTCAACAAGAGATGGCGCTGCAAGTGATGTGAAAGATATAGAAGACAACGCAATCTGTGGGTGCGCCATTCTGTACGTCGTCTTTCTGCTGTAAGCGTGTGCTGTTCACAACGTGCAAGTGTGCTGTAGACAACATGGTTTATTCCTTAGAACAGAGGATTTTTCTGGTGTTGGAATTCCACCGCCTAGAACACAGTGTTTTGCAACAAGACAAAGTTTTCAACGGAGGTTTAATGTAACCAAAGGACCGGAAAGCGATACAATAAAGGATCTGTTTGAAAAATTTCAACGGACTGGCAACGTGATGGATGAACGTGCTGGAAAGGTAGGGCGACCGCGTACGGCAACCACAGAGAGCAACGCGCAGCTAGTGCAGCAGGTGATCCGACAGCGGCCTCGGGTCTCCGTTCGCCGTGTTGCAGCTGCGGTCCAAATGACGCCAACGTCCACGTATCGTCTCATGCACCAGAGTTTACACCTCTATCCATACAAAATTCAAACGCGGCAACCCCTCAGCGCCGCTACCATTGCTGCACGAGAGACATTCGCTAACGATATAGTGCACAGGATTCATGACGGTGATATGCATGTGGGCAGCATTTGGTTTATTGACGAAGCTTATTTTTACCTGGACGGCTTCGTCAATAAACAGAACTGGCGCATTTGGGGAACCGAAAAGCTCCATGTTGCAGTCCCATTGTCCTTGCATCCTCAAAAAGTACTGGTCTGGGCCGCCATTTCTTCCAAAGGAATCATTGGCCCATTTTTCAGATCCGAAACGATTACTGCATCACGCTATCTGGACATTCTTCGTGAATTTGTGGCGGTACAAACTGCCTTAGACGACACTGCGACACCTCGTGGTTTATGCAAGATGGTGCCCGGCCACATCGCACGGCCGACGTCTTTAATTTCCTGAATGAATATTTCGATGATCGTGTGATTGCTTTGGGCTATCCGAAACATACAGGAGGCGGCGTGGATTGGCCTCCCTATTCGCCAGACATGAACCCCTGTGACTTCTTTCTGTGGGGACACTTGAAAGACCAGGTGTACCGCCAGAATCCAGAAACAATTGAACAGCTGAAGCAGTACATCTCATCTGCATGTGAAGCCATTCCGCCAGACACGTTGTCAAAGGTTTCGGGTAATTTCATTCAGAGACTACGCCATATTATTGCTACGCATGGTGGATATGTGGAAAATATCGTACTATCGTACTATAGAGTTTCCCAGACCGCAGCGCCATCTGTTGTTGAAAATTGTAACTACTGTAATTTCGAAAGTTTGTCCGCCTGAAAATGTACTGTTGTCCCAAGCATATTGCAACAAACGGTGTATTTCTATCGCTGCTCGTTTAGTTTTTATTGCCGTTTCAAATATACCGGTCATTTTTGAAACACCCTGTACATTGCCCATAAGGACTACGAACATAAATGGCTCAAATGGCTCTAAGCACTATGAGACTTAACATCTGAGGTCACCAGTCCCCTATACTTAGAACTACTTGAATCTAACTAACCTAAGGACATCACACGCATCCATGCCCGAGGCAGCATTCGAACCTACGACCGTAGCAGCAGCGCCTTCCTGGACTGAAGCACCCAAAAGCGCTCGGCGACAGCGGCCGGCCACGAATATAAGATACGAAAGTTAGGGCTCGCGGAGGCATACCGATAGTCGTTTTCTCCTCGCTTTATTTGCGAGTGGAAGAGAAAAGAAAATGACAGATAGTGGTACAAGGTGCCCTCCGCCAAGCACTGTACGGTGGCTTGCGGAGTATATTTGTAGATGTAAATGATTAAATCGTGGACCCGCCACCGGACTCTATTAACGGAAAACCTGATTGATGAACTTGCCGCTCCCTCCTGAGTGATGCCCTTTGCAGTATCGCATATTTCTGCCTCATTTCACACGTTAGGACCGTCTTCGTGGAATATAGTTACATTTATCCAGACTTCCCTTGTACCAGGGACCCTACAGCACGTGATGTTTATCGCCCAACGACGAGAGATCATGCGGAAACTGGTGAAAATCCATTATCCTATGGCGGCATGGTCTGTGGTCTCGTGTTCTGTGCACTATGTCTTCCTCGACAAGAACGTTCGTACGAAATCACATTCCAAGATAACGATTTTAGAATGGAATATGTATTCTAAAAGAGAGAGTAAAGCTTCGTGTGATGTTCACCCATAACATTGGTCTGAGCTACTGGGAAATACATGACACAGTGTCGTCTGCATTAACATGACAGTTTCGCCGCTTTGCCCTTGATGTCACACGCCTGACACGGATGAACATACACTGAGGTGTGGAACCTTGTGCAGAAGTGTGGCAGCTGATTCGGAAAATGCCATTGCACCAAAGTCACCTTTGTTGTCAGATGAGACCTATTTCCCATGTACGAGGACATTCACAGTGAATTCCATAAAACGCCTATCAAACTCTTGTTTGTTTCATGAACGAGACCAGAGCGTTCTGGATTTTTGGTCATTTCTGCAAAATCTCTGATTGTTGCCAGCATCATATTTAAAGTACCAGGGAAGCAGGTTGCTAGCCTTACTTGCCCCGACTCCCATTGGGTTTTACCCCTAACGGCTGAGGGACTAACCGGTGGATTTGGTAGTCTTTGCCGTATGAGCACAAGGTGACCACGACTCAGAATATGTCCCAGATGCCCAGCCTTATTCCAAAGTAACTGGTATCCCGACTGTCGGGACCACTTACTTGGCCACTCATACGTTGCCCGTGGTTCATGAACTAGGACATGACTACAGGAACCCACACCATGAACCACAATGAGGAAATCAAAGAAAAACTGGGAATGAACTCTATAGATGTAGCAGTCAGGGCGAACAGGCTTAGATGGTGAGGTCATGTTACACAAATGGGAGAAGCTTACGCAAGAGACTCATGGATTCAGCAGTAGAGGGTAGGAGGAGTCGGGGCAGACCGAGGAGAAGGTACCTGGATTCGGTTATGAATGATTTTGAAGTAATAGGTTTAACATCAGAAGAGGCACCAATGTTAGCACTGAATAGGGGATCATGGAGGAACTGTATAAGGGGGGCTATGCTCCAGACTGAACGCTGAAAGGCATAATCAGTCTTAAATGATGATGATGATGATAGTGATTCTGCAAAATCGTTTTATCTTTATCACCCACAATTCTATATACTGTAAATACTGTGCCAACTTTTTGTTTTGTGTTGTTGGACACCTCTCACCCTCCCACCCTGCTGCTGGGGTGCCCCAGGTATGAGAAGGTGATTTCAGTGTGAGTGTGTAGCACCAGGACGTGTACCGTTGTCATGGCGAAATGGAACATTCAGCTGCTGAGAATTCTTCCGGGTGGTATGGCCGTGGCCCATGGAACTCTTCACTCCCTGACGTTCCGTCCAAGGCTACGCTGGACATCTTCGGAGGTACTTCTGATTGTGCTGAGTCTTGCCGACTGAATTAAAATGTCGTCGGCAAATCTCAAAGCTTTTATTTCTTCTCCATGGATTTTAATTTCTACTCCAAATTTTTCTTTTGTTTCCTTTATTGATTGCTCAATATACGGATTGAATAACATCGAGGATAGGCTAAAACCCTGTCTCATTCCTTTCTCGTCCATTACTTCCCTTTCGTGCCCCTCGACTCTTATAATTGCCATCTGGTTTTTGTACAAATTGTAACTGGCCTTTCGCTCCCTGTACGAGGTGCATTCAAGTTCTAAGGCCTCCGATTTTTTTTCTAATTAACTACTCACCCGAAATCGATGAAACTGGCGTTACTTCTCGACGTAATCGCCCTGCAGACGTACACATTTTTCGCAACGCTGACGCCATGATTCCATGGCAGCGGCGAAGGCTTCTTTAGTCTGATTTGACCACTGGAAAATCGCTGAGGCAATAGCAGCACGGCTGGTGAATGTGCGGCCACGGAGAATGTCTTTCATTGTTGGAAAAAGCCAAAAGCCAAAAGTCAGGTCAGGTGAGTAGAGAGCATGAGGAATCACTTCAAAGTTGTTATCACGAAGAAACTGTTGCGTAACGTTAGCTCGATGTGCGGGTGCGTTGTCTTGGTGAAACAGCACACGCGCAGCCCTTCCCGGACGTTTTTGTTGCAGTGCAGGAAGAAATTTGTTCTTCAAAACATTTTCGTAGGATGCAGCTGTTACCATAGTGCCCTTTGGAACGCAATGGGTAAGGATTACGCCGTCGCTGTCCCAGAACATGGACACCATCATTTTTTCAGCGCTGGCGGTTACCCGAAATTTTTTTGGTGGTGGTGAATCTGTATGCTTCCATTGAGCTGACTGGCGGTTTGGTTCTGGATTGAAAAATGGCATCTACGTCTCATCCACTGTCACAACCGACGAAAAGAAAGTCCCATTCATGCTGTCGTTGCGCGTCAACATTGCTTGGCAACATGCCACACGGGCAGCCATGTGGTCGTCTTTTCGCATTTTCAGGTCGTCATGCAGGATTGTGTGCACAGAACCCACAGAAATGCCAACTCTGGAGGCGATCTATTCAACAGTCATTCGGCGATCCCCCAAAACAATTCTCTCCACTTTCTCGATCGTGTCGTCACACCAGCTTGTGCGAGCCCGAGGTTGTTTCGGTTTGTTGTCACACGATGTTCTGCCTTCATTAAACTGTCGCACCCACGAACACACTTTCGACACTTCCATAACTCCATCACGACATGTCTCCTTCAACTGTCGATGAATTTCAATTGGTTTCACACCACGCAAATTCAGAAAACGAATGATTGCACGCTGTTCAAGTAAGGAAAACGTCGCCATTTTAAGTATTTAAAACAGTTCTCATTCTCGCCGCTGGCGGTAAAATTCCATCTGCCATACGGTGCTGCCATCTCTGGGACATATTGACAATAAACGCGGCCTCATTTTAAATCAATGCGCATGTTTCTATCTCTTTCCAGTCCGGAGAAAAAAAATTGGAGGCCTTAGAACTTGAATGCACCTCGTATTGTAGCCCTTCCACCTTCGGAATTTGAAAGACAGTATTCCGGTCAATGCTGTCAAAAGCTCTCTCGAAGTCTACAAGTGCTATAAAAGTAGGTTTGTCTTTTCTTAACCTATCCTACATGGAACATTTCTTTAAGAAGATGTGCCCTGGGCATGCCCACAGTAAAGGTGCCAAGGAGTTGTTCCCCTGGAAGACGGCGGATTCGCGCCCTCCCACCAGCATGGTAGATAAGGTATCGGGATTCAAGAGATGCTATACCACTGCGCAACGTCCAGTGGTGATGGTCATGTGCCCATTTCAGTGGTAGTAGCCGATGTCGTTGTGTTAACATTGGCACATGCATGGGTAGTCGGCTGAGGAGGTCCGTCGTTGGGAGTGTTCAGTGCAGTGTGTGTTCAGACACACTTGTACTCCGCCCAGCATTAACGTCTGACGGTAGTTCCTCTACAGTTCGCCGTCTGTCCTGTTTCACCAGTCTCCCCAGGATGTGACGTCCGACATCTGTAATGAGGGGCGGCCGCCCAACCCCACGATGTCTGCACGTGGTTTCACCTTGGTGTCACCACGTTTGGACGACACTCACCACGGCACTCCTCGGACACCTGACAAGTCGTGCTGTTTCCTGAATGCTCGTGCGGAGCCTCTGCGCCATCACAGTGTGCCCTCGGTCAAACTTAGATTGCGCGCCTTCCCCATTCTACACGGGGACAGCGCGTTCACTGATAACACATGCGCCGTGCGTGTTTCTGATTAGCAGCCATTCTTCGTCAGGTGTCGCTTCTGTCGCCAGGACGGGTTTATGTCAATAGTAGGTCGGTGGTCATAATGCTCTGCTTGATCAGTATATGTATAATACATGAACAGGCTTACATTTCTCTAAATTTCTATTTTGTCTGTGTTTTTTCACTTTTCCGTCAGTGAAGTGAACAGGTGAAGTTTCAGTTAAATTATTAAAGCACAGCAGAATTGAACAACTATAGGCAATACCTCATTTACCATCTTTGTCAATATGTCGGTCATGATTCTCTGTTGATAGAACATACATATCTGCCCATTTTAAAATAATTTGTATGAGGTTTTAACCATTGGACCTTACGTTTTTCCCTAATTAACGTATCAACTTTTTTTTTTTTTTGGAGGCACAAAATTGAACTGGGATCAGGGCTGACAGGTACTCAAAAATATTTAATGCATGCAAATGACATTTTCATTACCATTTTGCCATACGACACTCGACTTGCGGCAGAGCCTCCTCACATTACATGTCCACTTACAGTTGGCCACTTCTTTGTATCTGCATCTACAGTAACAGAAGACCTTTTGTCTCTACATCTGCAGTAACGGAAGATTTAGAACCAACGTCCACACCCGAGGCGGAAATGGGCCTCTGCAACAGGCGGCTTCCGCTTTATGAGTCTGCGACGGTATCTCAGGATGACGGAGAGTGCTGAAGATAAACTTGGGCAGATATAAGAACAAATGCAGCCAGTTACCTCCAACTTAGAAGAGCAGTTTCACTGCTAATGTCGAGAAAAGAATCACTCAGTACTGAATGACGTAACAGAGAAAACTTCTTCAGGTAGAAGGGAATGTCTCATATCGTCAATTTAATTCTTTTTGTAGTTAGTAAACACACTGTGAAAGTTACCCTTTCCAAAAACAAATTTAATTATCTACTATAAAGTGACCTCCGCTTGATATGTAATCTATATAAATCTCTAGTATTGTGACTGCTGTAGATCAAAGGTCTTACACATTAACACCGAAACTTAACATAATCAAAAACCTTCACAAATGTATAGTACTTCGACAGTTTTGTTTATGAAATAACTTTGTCTTCTACGAATCACGATTTTCTTTATATCTGCATTTTTAAGAAACGTTTCGGGAAATGATTTTCATTTTCAAATGCGTTTCCCGCGTGCTGTGCCATTGTCTTGACTATAACATATATATATATATATATATATATATATATATATATATATATATATATATATATATATATATATATATATAAATCTTTAATTAACGATCGGGGATCTCTATTCAAAGTGGTAAAAGTGGATCACAGGAGAACCATAAGTAGAAGTTCTATATAAATTTCGGCACTAACTGTATATAGTAGTCAATAGTTGAAAATTGTGCTAATTTTTATACATTATAGTAAAGGCAACATAAAAATGCAGCACCACATGGTAAACATTGTGAATAAATGGGAATAAATGGCAAAGCACACAGAAAATGCACTTTAAAATGAATAGCACTTCCCGAAACACGTAAAAATAGAAACAAACTTCTTGTTTTGGCAGTCACAGAATTTAACTGCTCATTTCTAATGCACCAAATCAAAATACAGTACTTCAAGTGAAATTAGTGGTAAGTGATTAATGGGCTGTGTTACAGTTTATCGTTGTGAACATTTCCATGGTCGTCACATGGCTTAAATGATTCAAGGGTATAGTTTGAAAACACGAATAGATGAATGAACTGAGTTAATCCAAAATATGAGTCTATACGCTATATTGTTGTAGTTGTGCTCTTCAGTCGGGACACTGGTTTGATGCAGCTCTCCATGCTACTCTATCCCGTGCAAGCTTCTTCACCTCAACTACTGCAACCGACATTCTTCTTAATCTGCTTCATGTATTCATCTCTTGGTCTCCCTCTATGATTATTACGCTCCTCGCTTCCCTCCAATACTAAATTAGTGATCCATTGCACATTTCGAAAGCTTCTATTCTCTTCTTGTCTAAACTATTTACCATTCATGTTTCAGTGCCATAAATGACTACACGCCATACAAAAACTTTCAGAAAAGACTTCCTGACAGTTCTGTGTTCAATGTTTCTCTTCTTCAGAAATGCTTTGCTTGCCATTCTCAGTCTACATTTTATTTCCTCTCTAATTCGACCATCAACAGTTATTTTACTTTCCAAATTGCAAAACACATCCACTACCTTAAGTGTGTGATTTCCTGATCTATCTCCATCAACATCACCCGACTTCATTCGACTACATTCCACTATCGTCGTTTTGCTTTTGTTGATGTTCATCTTATATCCTCATTTGAAGACACTGTCCATTCCGTTCAACTGCTCTACCAGGTCCTTTGCTGTCTCTGACAGAATTACCATGTCGTCGCCAAACCTCCAAGTTTTTATTTCTTCTCCATGGATTTTAATTCCTACTCCGAATTTTTCTTTTGTTTCCTTTACTGCTTGCTCAATATACAGATTGAATAGCATATAGGATAGGCTACAACCCTGTCTCACTCCCTTCCCCACCACTGCTTCCCTTTCATGGCCTTCGACTCTTATTACTGCCACCTGGTTTCTGTACAAACTGTAACTAGCGTTTCGCTCCCTGCATTTTACCCCTTCCATCTTCGAATTTGAAATCTCTCTCTAAGTCTACAAATGCTATAAAAGTAGGTTTGCCTTTTCTTAACCTACCTTCTAAGATAAGTCATGTTCCATCATTTCTACGGAATCCAAACTGATCTTCCCCGAGGTCGGCTTCTACCAGTTTTTCCATTCATGTGTAAAGATTTCGTATTAGTACTTTGGAAAAGTGACTTATTAAACTGACAGTTGGGTAATTTTCACATCTGTCAAACCGGCGTTCTTTGGGATTGGAATTACTATATTCTTCTTGAAGTCTGAGAATATTTCGCCTGTCTCATACATCTCGCTCACTAGATGGATGAGTTTTGTCATGGGTGGTTTTTCCAAGGCTATCAGTAGTTCTAATGGAATATTGTCCACTCCTGGGGCCTTTTTTTGATTTAGATTTTTCAATGCTCTGTCAAATTCTTCTCCCATTTCCATAATATTGCCCTCAAGTACATGCCCTTGTATAGACGCTCTATATACTCCTTCTTCCTTTCTGCTTTCCCTTCTTTGCTTAGGACTGGTTTTCCATCTGACAAGGGGAGGCCGCCAATTGTGAAATTCAGATTCGATTCATACTGCGCATAATAAAAGCTCAAGGCCAGAGGTGTAATGTGGCAAAGCACCAAGATGCACTTCTCAGCCGTTGTCGAGAAAAATCGACATTTAAAAGAAACCGTTGCGGTGAAATACTCTCTACGATTAATGATTTTTCTACAGCATCGTGGCGCAGCGGTAAGCGCTCTGGTTCGTAATCCGAAGGTCGCCGGATCGAATCTCGCGCCATGCAATTTTTTCTTGTTATTTGTTTTTTGTAATTCAAAATTCCCGGCAATCAGTTGCAACAATTATGCATATAATAAATTGTTGAAAGTCGTTTGTCGTGGAAAAATAATACTTGAAATAAAACACAATATCACAAATAGTATTCAAGTGGATACAATTTACTGAAAAGTTCGGTATACACTCGCACATAATTAACAATTAGTGACCAGAAGTAGGTGGAGTATCGCACGAACCAGAGTGATAGTTATCACAGAAACATGGAAAGCAGAAAACAGCACGACATCGAGCTCATCTGATAAACGATGCGTTTTTACAAGAACAATTGTTTTTCAAATTATCTGTTGGGAAACACACCTGATTAACATTCTGAAAAATTGTTCTATCGTTCGTCAGGTTTGATGCATACCACGCGTATCGTATCATATCGACAAAAATCGGAGAAGACAATTGGTGGTGGACGATGGATTGGATTTTTATACAATCGTCTCTGGAGTTGATGTCACGGTTTCGCTCGATCAAAAACGCAGAATTTTGAAGGCGCTTGATCAAATTTTTTACCTGCCGGTAAAAATACACGTCTCACGGTTGGACGAGAGGAGTGCACTTTGGAGGAATGACTTTTATAGGGCACGTTGGTAACTTCTTATCGTCCTGGAAACATCTCATCGTGTAACGCCGGGTTCGTTTGCCCACCCCAAGAGTCGATCAGAAGGAGAAATTCTTTCTTTTGTACGTATGGTTGCAAAGCATTACACAAGAAGTCCATGAACAAACTCGTTGTTAGTTTACCGGATTTGGAGGATGTAATAACAGCGTTGGAATACTTCTTCTCGTACTCATCGACTGTCTTCTGTACTGTGGGTCCAAACGTATCTGTGGACTCTTGGAGGCATACGAAAACAAGAGGCGAGAGTCGTCCAGACATCGTGATTGAATATTGTGCCGTATACGAATGCGTCACCTTGTTCATGTCGTGTCGGACAGCCTTTGACCCTTTTTCGGCGAGAGTTCTGTTGAACGTGGACTGGTACTGGCACCCTGACAAACAAAATATAAAAATATCGTTTATATAAGAAATATACGAAATCAGCGTTGTCTATCATATATCAGATTATCATATTCTATCATCATGTCATATGACATTTGTGAACAGCTCTTTACGTACCCGTTTGATCAGTATTAATTATGAAATCTTTGTCGAAGTTAGTTATCAACGTTCGCGTCTGGATCCGAAATGTGTCCGCTGCGGCCAAAATTTCGTCTTGGGTAGCCGTCTCTTTCCAGGAAACAAATTTTTTGATTTTCCGTTGCCGAATCCCATGCTTCTTTTTAAATTCGGTGACCCATGTTTTTGAAGCTTTGAAGTTGAAATCTGGTTACTGACTTGCAGCGCCAAAGGCCCACTGCTGCAGGTTTCTGGTAGTAACTTGCTGGAAGTTTTGTCGAGCTTCTACGAAGCGATCATGCACCCATGAATCGATGGTACAATATTTATCAAATTTGCTACCGCCACGTTTGATTTGCTCTTCCCACCTGGATAAATAGCCCGTATTTCTCAAACGAGAGCAACCCTTTTTTTTTTTTTTTTTTTAGAGTTTTGAGGCTCCAGCCTGAATGTTCTTTGGCCAGATTGACAGCTCTAATTTTGTAATCCAGAGAAATATAGTCGTATCCTTTTTTTTTTCTTCTCGTCCGGCTCGTATTCGTCTGATGATTCGTTGGCAATGTGACTCGTTTCAAGGTCTTCGTAGGCATTATTGTCGTCGATTTCATTAGTGTCTATCAGTTCCTCATCATGAACGAGGGTTCTTTCGGCGAGCATTTGCAGCGTATTATGGAACATTTCTTCCCCAATTACCATGGCTTCTTCGTTGATTGATGATGACGGTTCTGCTGCAATGCGATGTACCGCCTCCATTTTTCCGTTTCTTTTTACAGGGTGTACCAAAACTCTCACGTACCTACTGATTTTCAAAAAATGGTTCAAATGGCTCTGAGCACTATGGGACTAAACATCTGTGGTCATCAGTCCCATAGAACTTAGAACTACTTAAACCTAATTAACCTAAGGACATCACACACATCCATGCCCGAGGCAGGATTCGAACCTGCGACCGTACCAGTCGTGCGGTTCCGGACTGAGCGCCTAGCACCGCTAGACCACCTCGGCCGGCCACTGATTTTCGACGATGTTACAAGTTGAGCTAGGGACCGCATCTACCTTCTTTCGAAGTTAGCAGGCAACAACGCTGTTACGCGGCGGCTCGTTTCGGCCCATTCAACATCTGTCCTTCAAGTGTAACGAGCGAGTAATGGAGTTTATATTCCATACCTGCCACAGCAAATTTGTGTTCGTGGGGTCTCTATTCTAATTCGAACGTTTGACTTACACTATATGTATTCGTTTCGGAATATCGTTTCTACGTCTTCCCCGTTAACTATAGGTGGTAAACGTTATGAAGACAATTAATAACATTTGTGAAATACAACTTTCTTTGCGGAAAACATAATGATGTTCGAAGTCGCCAGTTTTTCCACGATAAACGACTTTCAACTACTTATTATATGCATAATTGTTGCAACTGATTACCGGGTATTACACATATATGTTTGTGTGTGTGTGTGTGTGTGTGTGTGTGTGTGTGTGTGTGTGTGTTGTGTGTCTGTGTGTGTGTGCGTGTGTGTGTGTGTGTGTGTGTGTGTGTGTGTGTTTGTGTATGTATATACATTTGAATTACAAAAAACAAATACTAAAGAAAAGGTTGCATGGCGCGAGATTCGATCCGGCGACCTTCGGATTACGAACCCGAGCGCTGACCGCCGCGTCACGACGCTGTAGAAAATTATTAATCGTAGAGAGTATTTCACGCCAACGGTTTATTTTAACTGTCGATTTTCTCGACAGCGGCTGAGAAGTGCATCTTGGTGCTTTGCCACATTACACCTTTGTCCATGAGCTTTTATTACGCGCAGTATGAATCGAATCTGAATTTCACAATTGGCGGCCGCCCCTTGTCAGGCGTAACAGAGTAGAAATTAACTTCCACGTTGTAGCCTAATTGTCAGTGGAGATCATTCTTAGTGCGAAAACAGAAGCACTTAGTTTTTGCGTAACTATTTGAATGTGATAAATCTAAGAAGGCTTTTCATATATCTTCAGGTTTAAGTGTTTAATTGAACGGGTTTACGGATACAGTGAGCTTTTGTTGATTGGCAGACGAGAAGACTAAGTGAGAAATTATGGGATGGGCAGTCATAAAAATTTTATTATCAAATTGCCACCTTGGAAGTTGATGGTGGTGTTAGTCCTCTTGGTATCAACCCATCAATAGGGTGGCCCATTCTTCTGGGTGACCAGATGGAGACCTGGGTTGGAATAGGTTGGTGTACAAATTCGTAGCATTTTTGTTTTTGCTAACAAATACGATGGAGAATTTTATGAACAGGTTGATGGGGTAGCCATGGGCTCGCCACTTGCTCCAGGGATTGCCAATCTCTATATGGAGCACTTTGAGGAGTTGGCACTAGAAACGGCACTGCTTAAACGTAAACACTTCTTCCGTTACGTTGATGACACATTCATTGGGTGGGAACTTGGAAGAGAAAGCCTGAATGAATTCCACGTACACCTGAACAGCATTCACAAAAACATACAGTTCACAATGGAGTTAGAACAAGATGGATGTCTTCCATTTCTGGATATCCTTATAAGGAGAAAAGCAGACGGCACGCTAGGACATGCAGTGTACAGAAAGAAGACCCACAGGGACCTGTATCTCCATGCACTGAGCTGCCATGACCCAGCGCAGCGGCACACCGTTCTAACGACGCTGGTTCACAGAGCAAGAGCCATCTGTGACAAAGACAACCTTCGAGCTGAGCTGCAGCACCTTAAGGATGTGTTTCGTCAGAATGGCTACAGCGAAGGGCACATTAGACGTGCATTGAAGAAAAGAAAGGGTGACACAGCCATCCACAAAGAAGAGGAAGAGGAGAAGAAACTCGCCTTTATACCCTACATTGGGCCCCCATCAGTCAAAATTGCGAGAATAACGGGGAAAAACGACATCAAAGCAATCTTTTGACCACCTCCAAAAACGAAAGAGTTACTGGGCTAGATGAAGGACAAATTGCAGCTCAAAGTTCCCGGTGTATATAGTATACCTTGCGAGTGTGGGCTCCAGTACATTGGCCAAACATAACGCTGCCAGGAACACATCAGATGCGTACAGCTGGGGCACAAGGACAAATCGGCTGGGGCAGAACACAGCCTCGATGAGGGACACACCCACCAATTTGAATAAACGAAAATGCTTTGCCGAGCCAGTGGCTTCTTGGAGAGTGACATCAAGGAATCAGTCGAAATAAGACTACATGACAATCTCGTCAACAGGGACGAGGGCTACCATTTAAGTTCTGTGTGGAACCCTGCAATGGGGACGCTACGTGGCTTCCCCACCACCACCGGCCCAGCGCCGGAAGGAGGGGTGGGGGAGGGACAGCCGCCGTGCGCCACTGACCAGCTATAGACAGGGTGTTACAAAAAGGTACTACCAAACTTTCAGGAAACATTCCTCACACACAAATAAAGAAAATATGTTATGTGGACTTGTGTCCGGAAACGCTTAATTTCCGTGTTAGAGCTCATTTTAGTTTGTTCTTCCACCTACGCTCAAAGGGGCACGTTATCATGATTTCATATGTGATACTCTACCTGTGCTGCTAGAACATGTGCCTTTACAAGTACGACACAACATGTGGTTCGTGCACGATGGAGCTCCTGCACATTTCAGTCGAAGTGTTCGTACGATTCTCAACAACAGATTCGGTGACCGATGGATTGGTAGAGGCAGACCAATTCCGTCGCCTCCACGCTCTCCTGACCTCAACCCTCTTGACTTTCGTTTATGGGGGCATTTGAAAGCTCTTGTCTACCCAACCCCGGTACCAAATGTAGAGACTCTTCGTGCTCGTATTGTGGACGACTGTGATACATTACGCCATTCTCCAGGGCTGCATCAGCGCATCAGGAATTCCATGCGACGGAGGGTGGATGCACGTATCCTCGCTAACGGAGGACATTTTGAACATTTCCTGTAAAAAATGGTTCAAATGGCTCTGAGCACTATGCGACTTAACTTCTGAGGTTATCAGTCGCCTTGAACTTAGAACTAATTAAACCTAACTAACCTAAGGACATCACACACATCCATGCCCGAGATAGGATTCGAACCTGCGACCGCAGCGGTCGCTCGGCTCCAGACTGTAGCGCCTAGAACCGCACGGCTACTACAGCCGGCTCATTTCCTGTAACAAAGTGTTTGAAGTCACGCTGGTACATTCTGTTGCTGTGTGTTTCCATTCCATGATTAATGTGATTTGAAGAGACGTAAAAAAATGAGCTGTAACATGTAAAGTAAGCGTTTCAGGACACATGTCCACATAACATATTTTCTTTCCCTGTGTGTGAGGAATGTTTCCTGAAAGTTTGGCCGTACCTTTTTTTAACACCCTGTATAGAGGACGGCCACGGTCCTTCGACACTTCGCCAGAAGATGACGAGAATGACACTCATCGAAACGTCGCGGATTTTCGACACCGCTACCCGGTCGGAAGCCCGAGAAGATTTCATCAACCGACCGGATGTCGGCGTGCTGCTTGTTGTTGACGCTGACCCCGATGAAGTGCTCCGGTATCTTCGCTCTGCGGAGGCCCTTCTTTCGCAGCTCGTGTCTTCGGTCGCTTGGAGCTCGTGACCACCTCTTGTCGCAATGCTACCGCCAATCCCCAAACTCTGTGCCTCCCTCTCAGGTACAGAGAACCCCCCATATATTGGAAAGCAAAGACCTTGTAAGGACACAGCCCACAGATACCAACTCTTCCTCATACATATTGGCAATAGGGCCACAAGACGAATACTCGATATTGATACTACACCTGAGCCAGTCGGGCCAGACGGAACAGTCTACTAATTCAGTGGCCCCGCAGCTCAGTGTAATATCTTCTTCTATATTTTATTCAGAATAATATTCGCGACAGCATTGTGTGTGGAGTGTGAATGAACATTCTCGTGATTTAATAAAAATGACTTCATCGTTAATAAAGTAATAAATAACTATCGTCAATAACGTAATTTAATAATTTGTAAAAAATTATATCTCTGAGAATACCCATGGAAAATGATAATGAAAATCTGATTCTTTTGTTATCTATCATTCTTCTAGAATAATCCTTCTTGTCTGAACTGCTGTACTGATAGGATGTGTTTGATGTCTCGTAACACAGAGGCCTGTAAACAACTCTATTATGTTGCTAATTTAATATTTTTAAAAAAATAGAAGTTATGTGTAATTGAAATGAATCTTCTTTGTTTGGAGTTTTATTTCATTGTGACTCTCGTCGTATATAAATGTTAAACTTTCTGACCAGCTACAAAGGAGGGCAGCCATTAGCGCTATTGCTCTACAGCGCGGTTTATTGGTAAATGCTGCATAATAAGCGATTAACATTGAGAAATATTTTCAAATGTTAATGCATATGGCGAAGGTACAAAAAGATTTAATACATAAAACAGGGCCTGAGGGAGAATCGATAAGTGATTTTCTCATGTTAGCCACCGTGTTAGTTAAGTATTACAGCGGCAGTTTTAAACGGATTTTCTGTACAGATACAAATGTCGTTGGTCATAATTGCGATAATAATTGTGTATTGGTGGCCCAGAACCCACTGTGATGTAATAAATTCCAGTTAGACTGTGAATAATCTCTAAATATAGTGAACTTCTATGAATGCAAACAGCATCTTACGTGACACAAATTCTTATATGCTAATGTATGAAGGCTGGTTATATCGTAACAACTTTTATGAAATATTTTGACAGGAAAAAATACATTAGTGTTGTGTGCGTGTGGTATTGTGTGACAAAACTGTTCATTTTGCTTAAAGAAATGTGTTGGTACCTCGAATAACAGTAGCGTTAAATTCGATAAACGATCTGCAACTAGTAAAGAGAATATTATGCAACAGCACTGAAAATTACTAGAAGTCATTACTCTTGCTTAGTTCAGATTACATTTGGCTTCTTTGCAGGTTATATATGATTTCTTTTGTTCATGAACTTGGTGCCATTTGCAGTGCTTGACAGACAGCATTGCTGCGCGTTCCCTGGTGGAGATTTCTTTAACAAAATAACACTTATTAGCTGGGAAAAGCAGTGAATAAATAAAACTTCATGTTACGTTAATAATAAGTAATTAGTTTTATTGATATCTTGCTGAAATTGTACAACACTCAATCAAACCAATACAGCACACCACATTAGCAACATGTGTACCAACAAGATAAAAAAAGATCTTTGAACATCTGATGTACAATGCCCACGAAATGAAAAAATACGCCTTAGTTTTTAATCAGACCTCGCATAGTGAACAGTAAAACGCAACCACACATTAATCTTCATCTATCTATCGTAATTGGGTTCCAGTTTTTAATGAAGAGACGTATTATATTCTTTCTCCGTAAAATACGATGGACATATTTTTTATAATTTTTATTTATTTATTTAGCTTTTTTTTGTTTTTTTAAGGTCGTATTGACGTTTGATGTGATTTCCAGTAGAAGCTCTATTTCAGTACGATTATCTCCCGTCATACAAATTAAAAAAAAAGGCACGTTAGGGACGTCAGTACAAAGTAGGATACAAGCTGAACCGGGTAACGTTTCGAAATATGCAAGTTGCGTAACAAACAGAAATCGTTTTTGTGACATCTACACGTTTCGTAGTTGTAAGCTGGTGACAGAAGTGTGACTCATGCCGTATAGGGGCATGGAGGGCCCGGAACGCCCTCACTGAATGAGCCCAGATTGTTGAATTGTGGGGGTGGCGGGGGGGGGGGGAGTAGTGGCGACGGTGGGGGAGGGGGGATGGCCTCGTGCGTCACGTGACGGCTGCTGTAGCCGCTGTCTGCTGCTGCTGTCTGCCGGCGTCGCTTTAACGAGCGTCGAGAGGTCAGCGTAACGAACGACCGGGTCGCCGTGTCACCAGGTCCTGGGCGGGGCCGCGCTGATACCGGACCCTCATCATCACGAGAGCAGGGGGGGCGGGGTGGGGGGGGGCAGAGGGTCGCTGACGCTGACACCGCCACTCGCCGCTATTCACCGTCGCTGAGCGGGCCCTCCAGCCTGTCTAACCGCCTGCACCGCACGCTGCCACTTTGCGTACACATATCGGAACAGCTCAACAAAGCTACTACTACGCACACTGCTCATTCACTAGAATCGCACACTCGGACGCCATGGCGCTATTTCTTGCATACTTAAAAAAAATATATATCGGTCTTCGGATTGGTTTTACGCGGCCCGCGACGAATTCCTCTCCTTTGCAAATCTTTCCAAATGGTTCAAATGGCTCTAAGCACTATGGGACTTAACATCTGAGGTCATCAGTCCCCTAGACTTAGAACTACACTACTGGCCATTAAAATTGCTACACAACGAAGACGACGTGCTACAGACGGTCTAAGGCGCTAAAGTCATGGACTGTGCGGCTAGTCCCGGCGGAGGTTCGAGTCCTCCCTCGGGCATGGGTGTGTGTGTTTGTCCTTAGGATAAATTTTGGTTAAGTAGTGTGTAAGCTTAGGGACTGATGACCTTAGAAGTTAAGTCCCATAAGATTTCACACACATTTGAACATTTTTTGGTACAGACGCGAAATTTAACCGACAGGAAGAAGATGGTGTGATATGCAAATGATTAGCTTTTCAGAGCATTCACACGAGGTTGGCGCCGGTGGTGACGCCTACAACGTGCTGACATGAGAGACGTTTCCAACCGATTTCTCATACACAAACAGCAGTTGACCGGCGTTCCCTGGTGAAACGTTATTGTGATGCCTCGTGTAAGGAGGAGAAATGCGTACCATCACGTTTCCGACTTTGATAAAGGTCGGATTGTAGCCTATCGCGATTGCGGTTTATCGTATCGCGACATTGCTGCTCGCGTTGGTCGACATCCAATGACTGTTAGCACAATATGGAATCGGTGGATTCAGGAGGGTGATACGGAACGCCGTGCTGGATCCCAACGGCCTCTTATCACTAGCAGTCGAGATGACAGCCATCTTATCCACATGGCTGTAACAGATCGTGCCGCCACGTCTCGATCCATGAGTCAACAGATGGGGACGTTTGGAAGACAACAACCATCTGCACGAACAGTTCGACGACGTTTGCAGCAGCATGGACTATCAGCTCGGAGACCATGACTGCGGTTACCCTTGACACTGCATCACAGACAGGAGCGCCTGCGATGGTGTACTCAACGACAAACCTGGGTACACGGATGGCAAAACGTCATTTTTTTCGGATGAATCCAGGTCCTGTTTACAGCATCATGATGGTCGCATCAGTTTTTGGCGACAATGCGGTGAACGCACATTGCAAGCGTGTATTCGTCATCGCCATATTGGCGTATCACCCGGCGTGATGGTATGAGGTGCCATTGGTTACACGTCTCGGTCACCTCTTGTTCGCATTGACGGCACTTTGAACAGTGGACGTTACATTTCAGATGTGTTACGATCCGTGGCTCTACCCTTCATTCGATCCCTGCGGAACCCTACATTTCAGCAGGATAATGCACGACCGCATGTTGCAGGTCCTGTATGGGCCTTTATGGATGTTCTACTGCTGCCCTGGCCAGCACATTCTCCAGATATCTCACAAATTGAAAACGTCTCGTCAATTGTGGCCGAGCAACTGGCTCGTCACAATACGACAGTCACTAATCTTGATGAACTGTGGTATCGTGTTGAAGCTGCGTGGGAAGCTGTACCTATACACGCCATCCAAGCTCTGTTTGAGTCAAAGTCCAGGCGTATCAAGGCCGTTTTTACGGCAAGAGGTGGTTGTTCTGGGTACTGACTTCTTAGGATCTATGCACCCAAATCCCGTGAAAATGTAGTCACATGTCAGTTCCATTATAATATATTTGTCCAATGAATACCCGTTTATCATCTGCATTTCTTCTTGGTGTAGCAATTTTAATGGCCAGTAGTGTATTTAAACCTCTTTAACTAACCTAAGGACGTCACACACATCCATGCGCGAGACAGGATTCTAACCCCCGACCGTAGCAGCACGGTTCCGGACTGAAGCGTCTAGAACCGCTTGGTCACATTGACCGGCAATCCTTTCCACCTCAGAGGAACTTCTGCCCCTAGTCCTCAATTATTAATTTAATATGTTCCAGTCTCTGTCTTCCTCCACAGTTTTTACCCTCTACAGTTCCCTCTAGCACCATTGGAACTATACCTTGTCGTCTTAACAGATGTCCTATCATCCTGTCCCTTCTTCTTGTCAATGTTTCCCATACGTTCCTCTCCTCGCCTATTCAGTGGAGAACCTGCTCATTCCATAGCTTCTCAGTCTACTTAATTTTCAACATTCTTCTGTAGCGCCACATCTCAAATGCTTCGATTCTCTTCTGTTCCTGTTTTCCATTTGAATACTTGAATTCGAAACGTCCGTCAAATGAGGAGAAGATAACTGATGGGGTAAATTTGACCTAGAAGTTCAGGATCTATTTTATGTTAAATAACTACACATTGGTGATAAGAAGTCTTTTATTTCAGTTATTGCATTTACTGCTCGAAAGTTCTTAATTCGTGACAGTCGCTAAATGTATTCAGAGTCTCTGTCTCAATACTAACCATTTTCAGAAGGACTGATTTCTTTAAATTCTTTAATTAGCTAAAATTTTAATTCTTGTCAATGGCATAAAACAACTCGTGTGTCCAGTTATTTTGCATGTCGTGCACGGACCCTTCACAACTAGAGGCATAACAGATCTATTATATTTGCCTATTTATACACTCATAAATACAACCTTGCAATTCTTGGTGGAATCTGGGTGAAATTGGTCATTTCTCGAACGGCTCTTTTATCAACAGACATCCATGTATGCGGCGAAAACTTGACGTAAGAACGCAGCAACAATGTGACACGGTCCACCCAACAACAGTTGGCTATAACAGTTTAATGTCTGAGTGTTAGCTTATACATTCGTCGTTGTCTAGTAGGTCGCAGTTCTATTTGTTGCATCATACAGTTGACATTTTAAGAGTTGTTAGTGTGAAAATGTTTCGTACGTCCAAACGTACACCCAGATGGCAGAAGTCATGGGATACATCCTGATCTCGTGTCGGACTTCCTTTTGCCTGGCATGTAACATCATCTCGATGTGGCATGGTCTCAACAGGTCGTAGCAAGTCCCCTGAAGAAATATTGAACCATCCTGCCCCTGCAGCCGTCCACAACTACGAAAGTATTGCTGGTGCAGAATTTTGTGCACAAACTGACCTCCCGATTATGTCCCAAGGGATTTATGTCGGACGATCTGAGTGGCCAGCTCAATCACTGTAATTGACCAAAATGTTGTTCCATAAAAACACGGGAGAACTGCCGGATATCAGTAACTTCCTGCCACGATATTTCGGCGCAGGGTCTTCTGGCCATCTTCAGGTGAATGCCACTGTAGTAGTACTGGCGAGTACGCGCTGAGCTCCGCTATTTAAAGCCTTCTGAGGTGACATTGCGCATGCGCTGCTCAGCGTGCGCGTTCATAACGGCTCCGTGCGCTGCGCCTCGCGCCCTCCACTGCGAAAGCCTGGCGTATCGGTGTCAGGTCGATTTCCATCTTTATGCAGATAACTTCTTCACAGATAGGCAGAATATTGAGAAAGTATCAAGTGAGAGTCATCTTTCGCCCTCCTTCCAAAATTTCATCACTGGTGGGATCCGTTAAAGACGACCTGGGCCTGCGTAAACCAGGTGTTTACAAAATTCCGTGTGAATGCGGCAAATCATATATAGGGCAAACAACACGAACTGTGCAGGAACGCATTGTGGAACACTAACGGCATACTCGCCTTCTGCAACCCACCAAGTCCGCAATCGCCGAACATTGTATTTCCACAGACCATTCCATGAACTACAACGACATAAAAATTTTGGCCCATACATCAAACTTTTGGAGCTCGATTATCAATGAATCTGTTTCATTGGAAGGAAGTTCGAAATAAAAACAGGTGTTAGACAAGGTGATGGTTTATCCCCAATCCTCTTCAACTGCATACTGGAAAAGATATTGAGAATATGGAAAGAAGAACTCAAAGGCACCAAGAATGACATCAGAATTGGAACAAAAAAAGAAAAAATAGAAGTGGACTGTTTAGCTTTTGCAGACGATCTGGCAATAATTACAGAAAACGAAGAAATAGCTCAGAACTACTTGGAGAAACTACAAGAAGTTTCGGCCAGAGCTGGACTGCAGATTTCATTTGAAAAAACCGTGTATATGTCTAATCATAGAAATAACAAGAAAAATCTTATTACTAAATACGGCAATATTAAGAGAGTAGAAAAATTTAAGTATTTAGGTGAAATAATTCAAGTGAATGGTTTAGACAAGAGTGCAAACCAGGCGAGAGCAAGGAAAATGGAATTTGCTTTTCAAAAAACCAAAGACATATATAACAAAAAAAACATTTCGATTCAAGCTAAATTAAGACATTATAAAACTGTCATTAGACCAGAATGCCTGTATGCATCGGAGTGCCTAACTCTTAACAAAAAGGGGGAAATAGAAAACATGGAAAAGAAAGAAAGGAAAATTTTGAGAAAAATATTAGGACCGAGAAAGATTGGAGAAGAGTACAAGCTAAAGAGTAATAAGGAAATATACAAAACTATTGAGAAAGTGAGTGAGGCAATGCGTAAACGCAGACTAACGTTTTATGGTCACCTGTCGAGGATGGATGGAAACAGACTAACAAGAAAAGTGTTTGAACATAGTAACAGGAACGAAAAAACCAACAATAAATGGATACAGATGGTGAAAAAGGATTTGGCCTATTTTAATGTCACCCGTGAGTCAATCAGGGACAGGGAAAAGTTTAGACAAATAGTGAACGAAATTAAGTGTTTTCCAGAAGAAACGAAACTAAAGAATAATAACAGGAAATGGTCGGAAGAGCGGAGGAGGAACCACTCGAAAATGATGAGGAAATATTGGGAAGAGAGAAAAAAAGATCAAAAAGCCGGGCAAGTGAATTGTTGAACGTGGTCCAAAGATGGCCGAAATCGAAAGAAGAAGAAGAATCTGTGGAAATAAGATTGTCTGACAACGAGACTCTCATCAATCGAGATAGCGGTTATTAGCTGAACTCTGCTTGGAATCCTGTTATAGAGAAACTTCGTAGTCGACGTAGTTATCTGCATAAAGATGGAAACCGACCTGACACCGATACGCCAGGCTTTCGCAGTGGAGGGCGCGAGGCGCAGCGCACGGAGCCGTTATGAACGCGCACGCTGAGCAGCGCATGCGCAGTGTCGCCTCAGAAGGCTTTAAATAGCGGAGCTCAGCGCGTACTCGCCAGTACTACTACAGTGGCATTCACCTGAAGAAGGCCAGAAGACTCTGCGCCGAAATATCGTGGCAGGAAGTTACTGATATCCGGCAGTTCTCCCGTGTTTTTATGGAACAATCAGTACGCCGGGAAATCTTTAAACATCACATCGACCAAAATGTTCTTCGGACTAATCGCAGACAGTTGTGCCTTGGTGATATGACGTCGTTGTTTGGAAACACGAAGTCAATGAATGGCTGCAAATGGTCTCCAAGTAGCCAAACGAAACCATTTCCAATCAATGATCAGTCCATTCCACCTGAAAATAGCCCACGTCATTATGCAGCCCCCAACATCTTGCTCAGAGCCTTGTTGAATGCCTGGGTCCATGGCTTCGTGGGGTCTGCAACCAGATTTGAATTTTACCATCAGCTCTTACCAACTGAAATATGGGCTCATCTGACCAGGCCACGGTTTATCAGTCGTCCAATTGTATGGTCAAGAGCCCAAGGGAGGCGCTGCAGGCGATGTGTGACGTCCCCGTACTCCAACCGCGTGCTGATGCAGTCGACGCCGTAGAGCTGCTACTGCCACAGCTCGCGCAGTGGAGTTTAGACACGATGCGCGATGGCGTAGGTCCCCCGTTGGTGAACGGGAGACAGAAACGCGAAATCGTACGATGGATGCTTCTTCTGATTTAGGATTGAATGATTCATTGCCCGGATATGGAGTAGTTGTTAAATCTTATCTCATTCGCATCGTACCCACCACCAATTGCGAGGAAACAATGTAATTATCAGTCTTCTCGTACGTTGTTGGCTCGTTGCTATGGAGTTGTTGAACCTGTATGAAGCGAGATCCACAGATACTCTTTGATCACGTCTGAGTGAACCTACGCCGTAATGTTAAAAAGAAATGTTCAAAAGTTCTCTTTGCAATTAACTAAGTAGGTATTTTGATATTCAGATTAAATTGTCCCTGCTGAACAGTCGTTGGTTAACTATCATTGATTAAATCACTTAATAATGTAGTCCACGCTTGATATTTCACTTGGAACGACCAGTTTATTGTTCCTTGGCCACTAGATACTTTATAGCTTTCGCACCACACGCACACGCAGTTAGCTGGTAAAGTCAGTTCTATTAAAATTAAGTTTCTTGACAATTACGACAACTTGACTCTACAACGTAATTGTATTCTCTTCGTGACGTCGTGTAATTGTTTCCTACTCGAGACTGATCGAGTGTGGGCCTTTAATATACTATCCACTCTTCTTTTAGTTCCAACTGTTTGAAAGTCAAGTCTAATACTCTCTAGTTTCGTCAATAAAGTTCAATTAACCCGTTATGCACGGTTAAACGCGTCTATCAGTTCCTGTCTCTGCTTAGAAAATCAGTTTCCCGAAGTTCGTGAATCACGTCATGCCAGAAACACTTCTGAACGCAAAACAATCTCGTCGCGTTCCATACTCTGAATAACTAAGACAAGAATTGTTCTCGCACGTCTTTACAGGACGAACGCCAGCAAGCGACTACTTCTGTGAAAGAGTATTGTAGGCGCATTGAATTTCTTCGCTGCTCTTACAACTCTCTTTCACATAAAAGTTCTCTGACTAACATCACCTTGGACTTAGCTTTCAAGATATTAATTGCAATTATCACTTGGATATTTGTCCATTAATTAAATCTGACGTCTCTTCCTCCACTTTTCATAACAAAAATTCTCAGTGATGTATAATGTTGTTGTTATCAAAACTTCTTGGTGTTAACTTATCGGCAAAGATGTCGTATTTACCAAGATAACTCTTCCCTACTTCATATTATGGTACTCTGTCTTAACTGACTTTAAGGGGTCGGTGGGGTGTTATACGAGGTGCATTCAAGTTCTAAGGCCTCCGATTTTTTTTCTAATTAACTTCTCAACCGAAATCGATGAAACTGGCGTTACTTCTCGACGTAATCGCCCTGCAGACGTACACATTTTTCACAACGCTGACGCCATGATTCCATGGCAGCGGCGAAGGCTTCTTTAGGAGTCTGTTTTGACCACTGAAAAATCGCTGAGGCAATAGCAGCACGGCTGGTGAATGTGCGGGCACAGAGAGTGTATTTCATTGTTGGAAGAAGCCAAAAGTCACTAGGAGCCAGGTCAGGTGAGTAGGGAGCATGAGGAATCACTTCAAAGTTGTTATCACGAAGAAACTGTTGCGTAACGTTAGCTCGATGTGCGGGTTCGTTGTCTTGGTGAAACAGCATACGCGCAGCCCTTCCCGGACGTTTTTGTTGCAGTTCAGGAAGGAATTTGTTCTTCAAAACATGTTCGTAGGATGCACCTGTTACCGTAGTGCCCTTTGGAACGCAATGGGTAAGGATTACGCCCTCGCTGTCCCAGAACACGGACACCATCACTTTTTCAGCACTGGCGGTTACCCGAAATTTTTTTGGTGGCGGTGAATCTGTGTGCTTCCATTGAGCTGACTGGCGCTTTGTTTCTGGACTGAAAAATGGCATCCACGTCTCATCCATTGTCACAACCGACGAAAAGAAAGTCCCATTCATGCTGTCGTTGCGCGTCAACATTGCTTGGCAACATACCACACGGGCAGCCATATGGTCGTCTGTCAGCATTCGTGGCACCCACCTGGATGACACTTTTCGCATTTTCAGGTCGTCATGCAGCATTGTGTGCACAGAACCCACAGAAATGCCAACTCTGGAGGCGATCTGTTCAACAGTCATTCGGCGATCCCCCAAAACAATTCTCTCCACTTTCTCGATCATGTCGTCAGACCAGCTTGTGCGAGCCTGAGGTTGTTTCGGTTTGTTGTCACACGATGTTCTGCCTTCATTAAACTGTCGCACCCACGAACACACTTTCGACACATCCATAACTCCATCACCACATGTCTCCTTCAACTGTCGATGAATTTCAATTGGTTTCACACCACCCAAATTCAGAAAACGAATGATTGCACGCTGTTCAAGTAAGGAAAACGTCGCCATTTTAAGTATTTTAAACAGTTCTCATTCTCGCCGCTGGTGGTAAAATTCCATCTGCCGTATGGTGCTGCCATCTCTGGGACGTATTGACAATGAACGCGGCCTCATTTTAAAACAATGCGCATGTTTCTATCTCTTTCCAGTCCGGAGAAAAAAATCGGAGGCCTTAGAACTTGAATGCACCTCGTAGATGTCATGCTGTTAGCAAAGGCACTTGCGTCGGTCTTTTTCTGCCATAGGCCATTAACACAAATTTCGCCGAACTGTCCTAACGAATACGTTCTTCGTATGTTCCACATCGATTTCTGAGGTTATTTCAGGCACTTTTGCTTGTCTTTTAGCACTGACGAATCTACACAAACGCCGCTGCTCTCGGTTGTTAAGTGAAGGCTGTCAGCCATTGCACTGTCCGGGGCGAGAGGTAAAGCTTTAAATGTGGTATTATCGACACACTCTTGACACTGTGGATCTCGTAATACTGAATTCCCTAACTTCCGAAATGGAAAGTCCCATGTGTCTAGCTTCGACTGTCGTTTCGCGTTCCAAGTCTTTGTTCCCGTCGTGCGGCCATAATCACATCGGAAACCTTTTCACATGTAGCACCGGATTTCAAATGACAGCTCCACCAATGCACTGTCCTTTCACATGTAGACCTTGTGTACTTCTACCGTCATCTGTATATGTGTATATCGCTATCGCATGACTTTTCTCACCTCAGTGTTAACAACCCGTGTGCCCAGATGTTACTAATGTGGTACACTGATCCTTTACAACCATAACTGGAGAAATAACAGCAATTAATCTGTTATACTTGCCTATTCATAGACACATAAATAAAATTTTGCAGTTGTTCGCGGAATCAGGGTGAAGTCGGCCGTGTTTCCTAGTGAATTCGGCAAAAATGTGACGTAATAACGCAGCAACAATGTGACACAGTGGAATAACAATCTATTGGTGTATGAGGAAGTCACTGTTGCCACCGCAAGAAACTTCTTTTTGTTGTGAGGTTACCGGTTTCGGTCTGTTTTAGACCATCTTCAGACCTCACACCATGATGGTAGACGGTGGCAGTGAACGGAGCATGCGCTACGACTCCACGAACGCTAACTACTCAAGCCTTCGGGGAGTCACAGCGCCTGCACCGTGCACTGCCACCATCTGCCATCATGGTGTGAGGTCTGAAGGTGGTCTAAAACAGACCGAAACCGGCAACCTCACAACAAAAAGAAGTTTCTTACGGTTGTGACTGTCTACGTTCATTTTTCCAAGAGAAATGTTCCAAAAAATTGTAGAAGTGAGGTAGCTGACCGTAGTTGTAAGACGTCACGCTTCCCTCTTAGTCAACGCGCCGCAAGCACGGCCTTTCGCTGCAGGAATAGCTACGGCCGCCTCGTGTACTCCGGAGGCTCCCGGATGAAAACTTATTCTCAGACACGCGACCGCAAGCGGAATACCGAAGTCCAGTCGTCCGACAGACAAATTGCGCGGCTCGAATCGCAACACGCCGAGCCTAAAGAGCCCTTCCTGCTCCGCCACCTGCTGTCGTCTGACTCACTCCCCACGCGGCCACTTGCTTACGTCACTTTTTCGTGCCGAAGAAGAATCAAATTTTTGATTGCATAGTTTTGTACTTAAACTTTCTTTGTACGTTGTTCTGAAACCAGTATTAAAATTTATTTATAACGCAAGATTTATTTTTCAATTGTTGATATTGTTTCAGAACAAACGATGTCACCTTAGAGTTATAAACATTCCATTATCATCATATAACAGGTAATCGGTCAGCTTCACCCCCAGGTGAGGTGAAGTTGACTGACGCAGATTTTTTTGTTTAATTTTACGACCTGTTATAGCAAAAGGTAAGAAAACCCAAATATTTTATTACTGCAGCTAAATATACATGCTCCGAAAGAAAATCTAATATATTAATGTCATTGATTTAAGACATATATGACTTTAAACTCAGGCGGAGCTTTTTCTGACCCCTGCGATGCTGCCGCGCGAATTGCTCAACATGAAGAGTTAGCTTCCTGTAGCGACCACTTGCGAGAAAGTATTGTACGATGGAGTGGGGAGGAACCCTAGCAGAAAGCGATGTTGCCTGCCAAACGCAGCCACGACTTTCGGGACGGAAACCAGAGGTCACTATGGGGCAGGTGAAAGGAAAGCACGGCTCTTAAACAAAACAAAATGTTATAAGTGGGGCAGACGTTGCCTTATCTGGATAAGGCAACGTTGCCTTTCCCAGCGTGACTGCGAGCATGGCAGTGATGAAGGGGAACTCCTGGATTGGGTAAAAAAAGAGACAGAATGAGCAAGGAGCGACTTTTTCCAAGGAAACTGTTACAGTGGTGTAGTAATGGTAACAATCTTTCAAGAATAATTTTGGTTGGTGACCGAAACGCAAGTCAAAACTTTTGTTTTTACCCCAGGGCAATTTAAGTTTACCCGTCAGAGGTAGTTACTCACATGTTAGGAACTACTGGGGAAACTGTAATGTTTCGCATTACTACATCAGCTACAATCAAAGCCAGTTTGCGAAGCTATCGATTAATACAAACTGTCATGTTATAAGCTCCCTACTCCTTAGAGCTTATATGGTTTAATTAATGATTATTATGCCACTGGGCATTGTCGCCCTCCAAAGAACAACCACTTACAGATACTACACACCAGTACCCTCACAACGTTTACCATACAGCTTAGGGGGGAAAAAGCAGAAGAAGAAGAAAAGAAGAAGAAGAATGTCGACCTAAACCCGGATGTGAACTGTAGAGATCTTTAATATTGTATGGCAAGCGTCTAGCCACTGTACCGACTTTATTTTACTAAATCCTCTTGTTGTAGTTGGTCGTGTATATCGAGACTTCGTTCATTGTTAAATGCAATGGCGTGGGTATTAACTGATGGAGACGCATTACGAACTGGTAAAATTTAATTTATTTCCTTTATCACACTGCACAAACATAAACACACTATTATTCAAACTGTGTGCCACTACTATTCAACATTGAGATAAATGCTTCGCTACGCAACCGCCTTTGGCTCACACAGCCTACACCTTCCACAGCCTCTCAACAACTGCCTCTGCTTGCCATTGTCGCCCTCCAAAGAACAACCACTTACAGATACTACACACCAGTACCCTCACAACGTTTACCATACAGCTTTGGTGGGGGAAAAGCAGAAGAAGAAGAAGAAGAAAAGAAGAAGAAGAATGTCGACCTAAACCCGGATGTGAACTGTAGAGACCTTGAATATTGTATGGCAAGCGTCTAGCCACTGCACCGACTTTATTTTACTAAATTTTTCCAGACATAACAGCTCTTGTAAAAATACATAATATCTACTAAAGAAATTAAAGCTAACATTTCTCATGAATAAACATTTACCTAACTTCGTGACGAATTAGGACGAAAACGTAAAATAAGTGAAAACTTTAAAATTTGTTTTCCTTTATGAAAATTAAATCTATTCTAGTAAATTAATTTTTTTTCTCTTTTTTTATAAGTACAATATAGATTCCGCATTAGGAACTATTTCTTAGGCAACACAGCCGGCCGCGGTGGTCTAGCGGTTCTGGCGCTGCAGTCCGGAACTGCGGGACTGCTACGGTCGCAGGTTCGAATCCTGCCTCAGGCATGGGTGTGTGTGATGTCCTTAGGTTAGTTAGGTTTAAGTACTTCTAAGTTCTAGGGGACTTATGACCTAAGATGTTGAGTCCCATAGTGCTCAGAGCCACTCTTAGGCAACACTGGTTCACCCCTCGCCTATTTTCAATCATCTTCCGCCTGACGAGTTGGGTCTCTTCTAGATCTTTCAACATCGAGTGAAAAACAAACAAAATGGGTGGACGTACACAAGTCCCTCCGCCGTTCCATCGCATAAAGACTGGCCAGCCTAGTCCAGATGGCTGACAATGAAATTTTAAAAATAAAAAATAATAAGAAAACGACTATTCTTCTCCCTCTATGGCCGTCTTAAGGCGCTTTTCAGGTAATCAACACGTTTCCTCAATTTCAGTTACAATGTGAAATCAGTAGCAATAAAGCTTATAGTCATGGACAGTTTTAATGTTGAATTTAGAGCATCAAAAGATTTGCCATACCATTTAGTATTATTTGTTAAATGGGTGGAATGTGAAGCCTACTCCGTAGTAATTGTTGTTGTTCGAAATTTTAGGCAACATTTTCTGTAATTTGTATGCCTGTTACAATTATGTGCTGCTCCGTGAGACATATTATATAATTTTATAGGGAAGGTTCCTTGGAAATCGCGTAGTTGAGATATTGACCAGGTAGCCAAATGTAACTTTCTTTTTTTCTGTCGGTTATAGCTGATGGTCCGGGTTGGTTATATGCATCATTTCTATTGTTGCTTCCGTTGGCCTGTTGAGAATTGGCGTGAATCCTTTACTCCGAGAATCAAGAAGTTAACTAGCACGTGATCGAAAACGCTGTGTTATTCGCTGAAGCTCTGATGACGTCATAGGTGTAAGATGAACCTATACCTGTGTTACAGAAGTGTGAGCCTAAGTTACTAGTGTTTTTCCGTTCTTTTTTTGCAAACAGTTTAGACAATTAGTGCTGGAACAACTTTTAAGTAACAGTAGAAAGGAATTTTGTGAAGCCTGATAGAGGAACCCTTCCGAAAGTTGATGTAGTTTTAGTCTCTTCAGAAACAACCCAGATTTTTACGTTCTGGGTACAGGAAAAGTGAAAACTGCACTGCGTGGCGATTGTGACGAAGTACTGCGACACAGCAGTGAGTCATAGAATTGCCTTGAAACTGAGGGAATCTGGAATGGATTAATAGCGCATATGCTGGGTGGTTATAATAAGGGCACAACTACTCACAGATGTCCAGTGTGGTCTGTAATTATCGTGCGGCAGCGAAACTTGGTAGATATGCTAATGCGTTAATGCGGAACCGTTTTTTCATTAGAACAATATTACTTCCAATTTTTGCCCCCAGGGGCCAATCTGGCGCTGTGAATGCAAGAAGGACGTAGAGAAACGTTTTCACATGTAACGGATCAGTAACGAGACATGGGCAGAAAAGGTCAAACAGGTGGGAAAGGTATATGCTGAGCATATTATCAAGCGCTGCTTTCACAGTTTGTTCAGTACGAGCACTGGAGATGTCGACGAGATGCCACAAACCTAAAACGACGTGATCAATAGTTGCTCGGAACAGTTCCGTTGGAATCTGAGCAATGTGTGCCTGTATACTGTCCTTCAGATCAAGTAGAGACCGAATGTCACCCAGGTATATTGCATTCTTACAGATATTCCCAGAGAGAAAAGACAAATGGATTCAGATGAGATGATCTGGCAAGCCGTGCATCTGGAAAAACTCGAGAAATAAAATGTCCGCCGACGGTTGCATTAAGCAGATCTTTCACTGGGAAAGTGACCGAGGTGTTGTTCCATCTTAAGTGAAAAAAATGGTTCCCATACAGTTGCGCCCTTACGAAGCAGGATTGCCGAAAAGGTTTTCCAGGGCTACTTGTGAAAGCTTGCACAATAGAACAAATGGAAACTTCTTCGTTCAGAAGATATGTCTGATTGTTAATTGCTGTAGTTGTTGCCAAACGGCTGCTGTTTTCCAGGTATCTCTGTGCTCAACATTCAAATTTTCAGGGAGAGTGGTAACACTCGTGGGGAACTGTAGAGCATTATCTTGTTTATCTTCGACTACTTCACCTATTACAGTTTCTCTGTTCCTCCAGGTCATTAATTTCAACCACAGAGATATTATACCTATAAAATATGCAGTTGGTGCAGCAGAAATTTCAAATACCTGTTGTTTTACTTCATACTTAACTGCTGCTGACACACTATGATTTGAAAGTGCTTAATTGGCATCGAGTTTCATTCTACCGTTTTTCTCTGGTACTATTACGTTTCCTCGTAATCTCCAAGCGATGTTCAGTTTCTCTTTTCGTCAAAATCATACAGCTTTACAACAGACTCAGGAGAGGCAATTGGGAAGCGGCAAATTGTCTACAACGACTTAATTCGGAAGAGTAATTTTTAAATGGTTTCTCAGATTCTTCAGGATATGACCTATGTTAGGCATGAAATACAGTTTCCTAACCCAGCGTTGTGTTTCGTCTCGAACTGACGAGATATAAAATGAATCTAACAAATGAAAACAGATATTAAAACGTACTGTGATACCGAATTTCAAGCTCTTACGTAACAGTATTAGGAACAAAGTAAACTTAAGAAGACAGTAGTATTAAGTGAAGAGAAAGAAATAAGAAAAACTTGCTCCAAATGAGAATCGATGTGGCGAACATTGCAGTAGAAGTCCAGCACGATATGCATTACAGAACAAGCGACAACCTGTTACCCGGAGTTTTTATTGCATCAAAATGATCCTCACAGAAATAAGTACACGTACTAGGCGTCCACAATATTATTGGGAGAGATGGCGCTTCGGCCAGCTAAACATGAATCTGCATGTAGGTGGGATTTTAGTATATGCGTGACTGACCTGAAAGCATTTTCAAAGCGTTTCCTTTTTCTTAATCACAACTGTACTTGTTTGCTATAATGTTACCGCGTGTTTCCGATAACTACCAAGTGCAATAATATCGTGTTTGAATGATAGTATCTATAACCGAATTGCAACCACATTTTACGCATCTTGACAGTCTCTGAAACACTCAAAAACATTTTTACATAAATATGTAAAGGTTTTTTGGGTAAAGTTATTTTTTTATTTTTTTAAATTATCACTACCAGTCACAAACTTTGTCAGATATTGTATTACTTATTTATTTAGCGACATGTTCCGAGGTAATACCTCATCTTCAGGCTGAATGGCATTGCAAAATCAACTTTACAATAAGGCCATACTGATGTTACATAGTCTTTTCGTAAATGCTGTGGTATCTTGTGGAACAAGAAAAAAACTTAGTAAGAGGTGATGTAACTTTGGAAGCTGGACTGAAGTCTGCACGAAAATGTTTTGTAACGGTCACTCACTTTTTTTCTTCTTTCGTGACAGTCTCACTATGATGCGCTGGGGTGCCTCCATTTCCGTTGCTCTCCTGGTCACTCTTCACAAATTGTCACTAACATAGCAGCAACCTGGAAACACGATCACAAACAGTTTTGTAGTGCAGCGGACAAGATAGCGGTCAAAATACAGCTGGTTTCGATTTGACTATCGATTTGTCGATCTAAGTGGTGTCAGATGTTTAGATGTCTTCTGCAGGTCTTGTTGTATTACAGATGTAAATTCGCGAAATACATTACAAAAAAATGGCTCTGAGCACTATGGGACTTAACATCTGAGGTCATCAGTCCCCTAGACTTAGAACTACTTAAACCTAACTAACCAAAGACACCACACACATCCGTTGCCCGAGGCAGGATTCGAACCTGCGACCGTAGCGGTCGCGCGGTTCCAGACTGAAGCGCCTAGAACCGCTCGGCCACACGGGCCGGCGAAATACATTACAAATTGAGCACCTGTTACAATATTATTGAACACATCACGCTATAAACTAATTTACTTTACATATTTCTCATCTACTGCTGGGGCTAGAATCAAACGACTGTCATGTTATGTATCTTTTATTGTAGGAGTACTGTAGTGAAATTGGAAAAGAAATGTGAATTTTTGAAGTCTGTCATTTCATTCAGGATTACTCCCCATGTGGCCATGGATGAATATTTCCATTTCCTCCAAGATGTCCATTTTCCAGCTCTTATCTAGGTTATGTAGTAATTTGAGATCGTTGTCTATTGTAACACTGTGTCCTGTTTCATTTATACGTTTCGCTATCGCTGATTTATTCGGTTTGCCAAGTCTGAAACAGTCAATATGTTCTTTAAAGCGGGTTTTAAAATTTCTTCCCATTTGGCCAATTTAGTATTTGTTGCAATGACTGCATTTAATTTTATACATTACTGCTTTGCTAAGTTTCTCTGTGCGATGTGAGATGTCATGTATCAGTTTCTTTTTTAAGTTGTTGTTGTTGTTGTTGTTGGTGGTGGTGGTGGTGGTGGTGGTGGTGGTGGTGGCAACGGTGATCCTGATGTCTGTTTTTTAAACAGCTTGTCTGTTTTGTCTGATATGATGATATGACACCCAAATATGGTAACGTTATGTTCTTGGGTTTTTGGATGTTATGTGATGAAGCTGTTTCACATTGTTTGTTGTTATTTTTTGTTGTGCGTTGTGTTAGTGTGTCTATTTCATGTTCATGATAGCCATTATTATGTGCAATGTATTTGATAGTGTTCATTTCTGTCTCATAGTCGGCAGCATTAAGTGGAAATTTCTGTGCTCTGTTTAAGAATGGTATGAAAGCAGCTTCTTTATGAGAGTTGCGATGTATGAAGATTTTTGAATGACTGTGTTTGTGTATGTTGGTTTTCTGTATACATTGGTATTTAGGGTTTGGTCTGTGTTGCTTGTTGTCATGTCTAGAAAATTAATTTTGTTATCTTTCACGTGTTCTTTGGTCAACTGGATGTTGTTGTGTAAATTATTGAAGCTGTTTAATAGAGTTTCTATTTCTTCATCAGTTCCATAGTATACAATGATTGTGTCATCAACATATCTGCAGTTGGTAAGTTGGCAGTTGATGGTTGCAGTGCTGACACATTATCTGCGTATCCAGTAATGCTGGTAACTGGTGGGTTATGCATGGAGATCATATCAACCTGTACCGCATCAAAAACATCCTGAAGATGACGCAATGAAGCGTTGAAACTGGTAACGATAAAATAAAATCATAAAGACGGCTGTAGGTGTTTTTATTCTTTGTCATGATTATCTTAAGCTGAAACCAATTCAAGATGGTTTCTAATGCACTCGTGTCAGTCGTTTCCGTTGTCCGTGTTTCCTGCACGTCGACGTCAACGTTTTGGTTTTGGACCTACTCTCACGTACCTGTGTCCTTTGCGACTTCCCCTCCTTTTGTAACATTTTACGCGTCGCCGCAGTTAATTTTCTAACACTTGTAACGCTTCGGACGTTTGCTTATGCGTGGTCCTTAATTTTTGTGGTGTACTGTTACTTTTTTCACCAGTGGTGTTTGTGATCTCATGTGTTTTTGTAAGGCCTTTTGAGGCTGCAGCGGTAGTTGGTGGTTTTTCTACTTGTGTTTGAGATTCGTGCGATTTCTGGTAAGCATTTCGTCTGACTTGGTTTATTACTTTCCAGCTTCTGCAGTTATGTATCTAATAATTACAGATGGAGAGATTAGTACTCTATCCGGATCCGTCTCGGATGCCCGTATTATGTTTCCCATCAGCTGTACCTAAACATTAGTTGGTGGGTTTAGTGAAGCCGTCTCAGTTCCCACTGTGAGGTTATTAGTTGATCCCTGTGTTACCTTTAAAGGTGCGGCCTGTCGTTCTGTAGTAAGCACTCGTGTTGCAGGAGTGTGTGATACACTTACAATGTAGGGCTGTCTCCTAAGTTTCTTTCTTCGCCGTCTGCATACGAGCACAAGATTTTGTGCGTGTCGTTAACTTGAGCACAAGCTGAATTTAAGTGGCTGGCGGATACGCAGATGGCTCAGGTCAGATATTACTAAAGGTTTAAATCTCTGAATGAAGATATATGATGCGATATGTTGCCCCGGTTTTCGAGTGATTCAAGAAAAACGCGTTTGAAGGTATCTTTTCTTCTTGAATAATTCGAGAACTACGACCTCTAGCGAAAATGTATCTGGTACAAATTTTAAGTACACGGAAGTCTTTATGAAAAGGATCTATCCATTGTTTCTATAGGACAGAGATTGTGTGTAGGGAGCGAGAGAATGTGTGTGTGGTATTTGAAGGTGTTTGTGGGTTGCATAAAATCCATTGGTAGGGGACAGACGCCTCACCCTGCATATAATGCAGTTGTCTATACCAAATAAGCAACGCCAGAAGATAGTAAGGCAGAACGACCTGCAGAGAATTGATGAATGGTGCAGGCCCTGGAAGTTGACTCTGAACGCAAGTAAATGTAACATATTGCGCACACTTAGGAAAAGAAATCCAGTACTGTACAGCTACACTACTCATGAAAAACAGCTGGAGACAGCGTCTGCCGTAAAATATCTAGGTGTAACTAACCAGAGCGACATTAAGTGGAGTGATCACATAGAGCAGACAGTGGAAAAAGTTGATGCCAGACTCAGATTCATCGGAAGAATGTGAAGGAAGTGTAACTCATCCACGAAAGAAGTGGCTTATAAGGCACTTGTTCGCCCGATTCTTGAGTATTTTTCATCTATCTGGGACCCTATCAGGTAGGACTGATAGAGGAGATAGAATATATCCAACGAAGAGTGGCACGTTGGGTCACGGGATCGTTTAGCTGGCGAGAGAGCGTTGCGGAGATGCTAAACAAACTCCACTGGCAGACGTTACAAGAGAAGCGTTGTGCATCTCTGAGAGTTTTACTACATAAATTTCGATACAGCACTTTCCAGGAGGAGTCCGACAACATATTACTTCCGCACGCATACATCGCGCGTATTGACCACGAGGAGAGAATTCGAGAAATTGGAGCCAATACAGAGGCTTACCGACAGTCATTCTTCCCACTCCGCCACACACCAATAGGTGGCTTGCGGAATATGATGTAGACGTAAAACTAGTATAGGACTTTTTTCCCCACGATGTCTAGGTAATATACGCCATCTTTTCTCGTCAGGAATACATACGTAATACAGCTTTTGGATACAGATTTACAAACATTACATCAATTTAACAGAACATATGTCGTTCATATGTCCTGCATATAACCTATTGGAGAAGAGGACATCTGTCCTATTATATTTTATGTCTTATTTCTAAAATATAGCACCGTAGTAGGTTAGAATCACGATGTACATATTAGTCTAAGGAACAAAATTGGCCACTACTTTATGTAACTAATGTTAAACATGCTAAACAAAACAAAATGATTTCAGTTTCCTCGACAGATGCAACTTCACTTTCTCAGTATCCTTTCAAAAAATATGAGTCTTCTATTGGCCTTTCGCAGTGCGGATTTCACATTACCTTCCTCTTCTACATCTCCTCTAACCGTGAGCCGTTAATACCTATACACTGTTACATGCTCAAGATGTTTCTAGCTAATGATTAGGTTAGTCGTAATTGTGTACTACCGGGTTCCTTCTCCATAAGATAGGCATCAGCTTGCATTTATCCACATTCTATTCATTACTCAGAGTGCGTATTTTAACCAAGTCTTTCTGAACTTCGTCACGACAGTCCAGTGACAACACTTTCCTGTAGAAATCAGCATCGTCACCGAACGGTGTAATAGTGCAGTTGATCCTGTCAGATCTTTTATGCGGTTTGACGATATTAAGCATACTATTGCACTTTCTTGCAACATACCCATTGTCACTCTCGCTTCTGTTCAACATTATGCAGCAACTGATTAAGAATTTAAATTGTTGTTGTTTGGACTTCAGTCTGAAGAAATGTTTCATGCAGCTCACCATGCTGCTTTATTCTTTGCAAGCCCCTTCATCTCCAAATAACTGCTGCAACCAACATCGTTCTGAATGTGCTTGCTGTATTTACACACACACACACACACACACACACACATTCATTCATTCACTCACTAAAAGCCTTCTATTCTCTCGTTGTCTAAGCTGTTTATCGCCGACGTTTCCACTTCCATACATGGCTACGCTCGATACAAATAGCCTTCTATTCTCTCTTGTCTAAACTGTTTATCGCCCACGTTTCCACTTCCAAATAACTGCTGCAACCAACATCGTTCTGAATGTGCTTGCTGTATTTACACACACACACACACACACAACAACACACACACACACACACACACATTCATTCACTCACTAAAAGCCTTCTATTCTCTCGTTGTCTAAGCTGTTTATCGCCCACTTTTCCACTTCCATATAACTGCTGCAACCTACATCGTTCTGAATGTGCTTGCTGTATTTACACACACACACACACACACACACACACACACACACACACACATTCATTCATTCACTCACTAAAAGCCTTCTATTCTCTCGTTGTCTAAACTGTTTATCGCCCACGTTTCCACTTCCATACATGGCTACGCTCGATACAAATAGCCTTCTATTCTCTTGTTGTCTAAACTGTTTATCGCCCACTTTTCCACTTCCATATAACTGCTGCAACCTACATCGTTCTGAATGTGCTTGCTGTATTTACACACACACACACACACACACACACACACACACACACACACACACACACACACATATTCATTCACTCACTAAAGCCTTCTATTCTCTCGTTGTCTAAGCTGTTTATCGCCCACTTTTCCACTTCCATATAACTGCTGCAACCTACATCGTTCTGAATGTGCTTGCTGTATTTACACACACACACACACACACACACACACACACACACACACACACACACACACACACACATTCATTCACTCACTCACTAAAAGCCTTCTATTCTCTCGTTGTCTAAACTGTTTATCGCCCACATTTCCACTTCCATACATGGCTACGCTCGATACAAATACTTTCAGAAAAGACTTCCTAACACTTAAATCTATATTCGATATTAACAAATTTCTCTTCTGCAGAAACGCTTTTCTTGCCATTGCCAGTCTACATTTTCTGTGTTCTCCACTTGGCTATCATCAGTTATTTTGCTGCCCCAATAACAAAATACGTCTACTATTGTGTCTCATTTGCTAGTATAATTCTCCCAGAATCACATTTAATTTGACTACATGCTATTATCCTTGCTTTGCTTTTGTTCATCTTACGTCCTCCTTTCAAGATATTGTCCGTTCCGTTCAACTGTTCTGCGAAGTCCTTAGCTGACAGAATTATAATGTCATCGGCAAACCTCAGAGTCTTATTTCTTCTCCCTGAACTTGAATTCCTACTCCAGAGTTTTCTGAGGTGTACTTTATTGTTCGCTCAATGTACAGATTGAATAATATCTGCGATAGGCCGTAACTCTGTCTCACTCTCTCCTCAACCACTGCTTCCCTTTGACACCCGTCGACTCTTATAACTGCCGTCTGGTTTCTGTACAAGGAGTTAAACAGCCTTTCGCTTCCTGTATTTAACAGAGTTTCAAAGAGTATTTCAGTCAACGTTGTCAAAAGTTTTCTCTAAGTCTACAAATGCTATAAACGTAGGTTTCCCATCCCTTAACCTATCGTCTAAAGTAAGTCGCAGAGTCAGTATCGCTTCACGTGTTTCTACATTTATTACATATCTAAACTGATTTTCCCCGAAGTCTGCCTCTACCAGTTTTCCAGCCTGTAAGGAATGCGTGTTAGTATTTTCCAACCATGACTTATTAAGTTGATAGTTCGATAATTTTCACACCTTTCTTTGGAATTGCAATTATTACATTCTTCTTTAAGTCTGCGAGTGTTTCTTCGCCTGTCTCATACAGCTTGCACACCAGACGGAATAATTTTGTCATGGCTGGCTCTCCCAAGGTTATCAGTAGACCTGGCGGAATTTCGTCTACTCTCTGGGCCTTGTTTCGACTGAGATCTTTCAGTGCTATGTCAAATTCTTCCCGCAGTGTCATTGCAATTTAAACTAGCAGAACGTAGTTTTGATATTTCCTAAACAAGTATACATAATGACAGTCGAGGGGTTTGGAGCTGTTGATGAGAGTGACGCTAGACTTAAGAATACATCTCGCAATGACAATTAACTCAAGCAGACGTTCGGGAGCATGACTGCTACAGAACACAGCTCTTAGGGGCCTTCCCAAAGGCTACGTTCCTTCAATCTAGCTGTCATACGTCACGTCGAAGTCGTGTGTACGTCACAAGTAGAACATGGGATACGCAATATCGGATTTCATCCTAATTAGCTGAAGCCCGTATTTCGTGATTTTATATTACAACTTACTTCCTACAAATAAAGCTGTTTCAAAGCACCAGGACATTGAAAATACCTCGGAAACGTGTCGTTGTTGGTATGACTTTTAAGAAAATGACAGAAAACGCGATATAAATTTTTAAAGAATTTTCTTATAGCGTTGATTTCGTATTATGACATGGGTGGTATGAAAGTATGACAATGGTGGTAGTGCAATGACGGTGTATCAAAAACTCGTCGTTCTTAGTTTTACTTGTTATAATTAGACTTTGATTAATGACTTATCGGTGGTTAATGCCTTCAGGGTATCATATGTGTGCCAAAGTTACGATGTCGAAGTTAGTGAGGTAACATCCTGCATCTTGCTGTAATAGTCGTGCTGTAACATTAGATTTTATATAGATATACAGCTCTTTCTCTCGTGAGTGAATTTTTTTCTGTTGTATAAACATCCCAGGAAAAAAGCACCAACAAATTGCATATTTCTATATTTCTGTGCAAAACTTACGAGCTAGCTAGATAAAAAACATGTTAGCTATTACGGGGAAATGAATGAAGGTGCTGGAACATGTTAGCAGAGGTTTCCCAGTCGCGCACAGGAAGTGAGACGTCATATGGGGTGAGATCAGCGTGATTATAGCGTGAAATGGGGCTTGCCCCAGAACAGGAAGGAGTTGAAGAGGCGGGAAAGAGAGAGTGTTCGTCTATCAGCAAGCAATTACTGTACACTGCGCTGGTGTCCTTCACATGGCCCGTAGACAACACGTGGATGACTTTTCATGGGGAAAAGTCATCGTAAAACAGAGAAGGACGAAGTGTTTGGAGTGTAGCCCAGGAGTTTCGTACTGCACACAGCATTGTTTTAAGGGTATGGATAGCGTTCCGAACACGAGGCACTGCTGCCCGAAGCAGACGAGATGGTTCACCACGGTCAGCTACAGCAGGAGATGGCCGATACACTGTGGAACAGGCAAAATGGGACACACAAAATAGCGTGGTCAATTGCGGCCACATTAAACACGAATGCGTGGCACGCCGTCAAACGTTTCACAGTGGCAAGGCACCGCAAGGCGGTGGTATTTTATCCCAGCAACTGTTCTGTTAACACCCACTTACCTGCGGCACCGTTTGTGATGTTGCTGACAGCATAGGGTTTCGACTGACGGGAAGTTGATGATACATCATTCGCGTTTTTAAGTGATAGATCTTTAAAATTCCTTCCTTTGGGCAAAGTCTTCGATCATAATTTTATTTGACCCCCTTTTCTTTTTTGTTGAAATTAACATCTTATTCATAAATTTATTTCCAACTTGTACAAGAGGGTATGACCGTGTATCACACTGATCTCATGAAATTTTATTTCATTTCCTCAACACTGTAAAGCTTGTTCCGCTATAGCTGACTTACCAGTTTCTTCGAAATGACGACTCCTCAGGTGTTTATCTATTCCTCATGTGTTTAGATAAACACATGTTAATACTTCTCTCAGTAGTTCCATCAAATTCCATGATTACATGGAACTTTGGTTCAATTGGCTCTAAGCACTATGGGACTTAACATCTGAGGTCATCAATGCCCTAGACTTAGAACTACTTAAACCTAACTAACCTAAGGACGTCACTCACATCCATACCCGAGGCAGGATTCGAACCTGCGGCCGTAGCAGCAGCGCGGTTCCGGTCTGAAGCCCCTACAACAGCTCGGCCTCAGCGGCTGGCTTTCGGAACTTAATGCACACCAAGTTGTGAGAAGATGAAACTATAAACATCTGCAATGCAGAGCTATCGAACAATGATAAAAATTAAGTGGTATAATAAATTACGAAATGGGGAAGTATTACAGACAATAAATGAGGAAATAAATCTTCCAGAAGCAGGAAGAGGTTAACGGGGCGCCTACAGAAGTGGCTGCCTAAGGGAAAGCATTTGAAGACCTGGGAGAAAAATAGACTTAATCATTGGCTACGTTTGGGTTTTGCTAAGTCAATACTTTCACTCCCAAAGCCAACAAGACTTAGATGGACGCATGCCACTTACGAAACAGAGAAGCTTGGTGTGAAATGGACTTCACACAGCAAGGAAAGAGATTGTCCTACACCTGTATAACTGGGAGTTACTTTTGACCCACACTGTCCTTCAAGATACATTGCTACACTACCAGGCTGAAGGCCGGTGCATGGAACAATACTCTGAAGACAAACTCGATCGTCGCGGGGGAGCCTGTCCTAACATGCTGATAACTGCTCCTCTTGTCTTATGCGTGCAAGCTGCAAAGTACACCTCACCAGGGGGGCATCTGCCCCTACCATGCAGGTTGATACCGCAGTTAGGGAGACTGTCCGAATCCTACTGGGAAGCATAAAGCCAGCTAATCTAGAAACTCTACCCGATTGTTGGAATTGTCCGTCAACTGTCAGAAGGATCTTCGCTGTCGATGCGGAGAGGGCGTAGCAGATAAAAGATGCTCATCATCCACTGTACGACCGTCAAGTTGTAGTCTATAATCTAAAATTCATGAAGAGCTGGAACATCGGAATCTAACAGCTTCACCAAATGGCTGGGTAAGCTGCCGCCGGGTAATCCTGCACAGGAAGAGTTAGCCTCAAGAAACGATCTGTCCTATCCTGTTTCGAGACCGCTCAATCGTCTTAGGGTGGGCGTCTCCCATTTCAAGACCATCATGCAAATAGGGCACCTCCGCTGTTGGTGGAGACGCATCCTACCAGTGCGGAACAACACAAGGTCCGAGCCACCTATTCATATGCCCTCTACTGAAACACCTTTGGAACTGAGACAGACTTGCTTCGTTCTGAAAAATACTTACTAAACACGAACATGAATTCATCAGACGGCTGTTAAGGTATCCATGAATAGTTTATCTGACAATGGGCAGAGCAGGAAAAATAGAAGCAGTAAATAAGACTATAGTATGCAAAATATAATACAGAATATCTTGGCTGCAAAAGTTGTGTAAAGATGTGATAGGAGGCCGTAGATAATTTCATGGGCATTTCTCTAGTATTTGAATAGGATGAACTCGTATGCGCCTTTGTACTCTTTGAAATAATTAGCTCGCAGTGTCATCGAAGATGCTGTCTCCTGGAGGCTTGCTTGGACCATCTTTGCATTGCAAGACGGGTGGGAGATGATGCGCTTTGCTGATCATGAGATGAGGAGACAGCAAAAAAATAGCTCTGAGCACTATGGGACTTAACTTCTGAGGTCATCAGTCCCCTAGAACATATACTACTTAAACCTAACTAACCTAAGGACATCACACACATCCATGCCCGAGGCAGGACTCGAACCTGCGACCGCAGCGGTCGTGCGGTTCCAGACTGTAGCGCCTAGAACCGTTCGGCCACACCGGCCGGTGGGAGACAGCAGTCGGTGGTGGTGAGTCAGTAGTAGTAGTAGTAGTAGTTGTAGTAGTAGTAGGAGGAGGGCATAGGCCGTGTGGTACGATTTAGTTATATTCTGGGGAAGTGGGACATGTTGATTTACTGATTAATTATTTGAGGCGAGGACAGAGACTGAAGTATTTTTGAGAATATTTTATTATGTTTCTTTTGATGAGAAATAGAAGAGGATTTAATTTAAGGTAGTTCATTTCAGATTTTGTACTCTATTGCGACAGCTTGCAGTTACGCATTCTTGGTTCAGACATTCAGAGACTTGAGTATCAGGAAAAATAATTAGCCATGCATAATTTTCAATTTGAGGGTAGGAATAGCTGTTGAATATTTAATGTCATTTTTACAAGTTGCATTTTTGAAAAATCTCGTTTATTGTAAAAGACTACTTACGTTTGCCCGCTCAAGAACTTTAATTTTTTTTATTAATGTTTGTGAATCAAAGAAAGAGAGAATTTTTTCAACATATAACTTTTCTAATCAGAAAACTAATTACATTTGGTGTTATAATTTATCCCAAGTGAATGCTCGCTTTTAGAATCCATGACAAAATATGAGTGATCATTTTTACTTACTCAGGTTTATTGAGAACCAAGTTTAGCTTTTTTTTAAAGAAAAAAAAAGCAGAGAGCACGTTACATCAGGCGCATTTCAGTAGTTAGTTGCAGATCAGTGTTGTGGGTTGGCACGGGAGCCAACACCGGTTTACTAGAGGAAGCCGAAAGGCACGCGTTTTAGCTCACGCAGGCTGGCGTGAGGTCTGGAACAGGACAAGGAAAATAGGCTTTAAAAAAAACGGACGTAGCTGGTGGAATACTTAACTTTAATCCATAAATGGTGAACATCGCTCTTGACGGTACATTATTCATAATCTCAATAGTAACTGGTACTGGCGCCTTGCTAGGTCGTAGCAAACGACGTAGCTGAAGGCTATGCTAACTATCGTCTCGGCAACTGAGAGCGTATTTTGTCAGTGAACCATCGCTAGCAAAGTCGGTTGTACAACTGGGGCGAGTGCTAGGAATTCTCTCTAGACCTGCCGTGTGGCGGCGCTCGGTCTGCAATCATTGACAGTGGCGACACGCGGGTCCGACGTATACTAACGGACCGCGGCCGATTTAAAGGCTACCACCTAGCAAGTGTGGTGTCTGGCGGTGACACCACAATCAGTAAATGCGGCGCGCTTTTAAGACAAGAGCAGTGTCACGGTGTTTCCACTGAGCAACTGTCAATTGTGTAACAGGTTAGCCAAAACTAAATAATGAAAAAAAGCGAACATTGAGTTTTTTCAGGGCCACTTTATGAGTTTTAAAGTTTAATGATTCTCATTGTGGAACTCAATCAGTATTCTTGCCATTTCGATTGTTTAAAGAGAAAGGGAACCAGACAAATACTTTCAAGTTACTTTTTCGCAGTTACATTTTCCAACACATTCCCTCAGTCAAATTCTTACGTTTAAAGTTTATGAATTCCTATGTCGAATGTGCGTGTAGAGTAAGTAATTGTACAGAGTAGCGTTGCGTACACTGTTCCTCAACACAAGGTTTAAAACACTGTGCATGCATATTCAAATACAGAGATATGTAAAGAGGCAGAACACGGCGCTGCCGCCGGCAACGCCTATGTAGGGCTGTGTGGCGCAGTTGTTAGATCCGTTGCTGCTGCTATAATGGCAGGTTGGCAGGATTTAAGTGAGTTTGGAGCTGGTGTTACAGTCGGACTACGAGCGATGGGACACAGCATCTCCGAAGTAGCTATGGTTTTTCCGTACGACCGTTTCACGAGTGTATCATGAATATCAGGACTCTCGTAAAACAACACATCGCCACTGCCCGAAAAAGATCCTGCAAGAACCGGACCAACGACGACGACTGAAGAGAATCGTTCAACGTGACAGAAGTGCAGCCCTTCCGCAAACAGCTGCAGATTTCAGTTCTGGGCCGTCAACAAGTGTCAGCAAGCGAACCATTCAACGAAACATCATCGATATGGGCTTTCGGAGCCGCAGGCTCACTCGTGTACCCTTGATGACTGCACGACACAGAGCTTTACGCCTCGATTGGGCCCGTCAACACCTACATGGGACTGTTGGTGACTGGAATCATGTTGCCTAGTCGGATAAGTGTGTCTTTTCAGATTGTATCCATCGGATGGACGTGTACGAATATGGAGACGACCTCATGAATCCATGGGTCCTGCATGTCAGCAGGGGACTTTTCAAGGCGGTGCAGGCTCCGTGATGACGTGGGGCGTCTGCAGTTGAAGTGATATGGGACCCTGATGCGTATAGATACGAATCAGACAGAGGCATGTGCGGTTGGAGTAATATGGGAGTCCTGATACGTGTAGATACGACTATGACAGGTGACACGTATGTAAGCATACTGTGATCACATGCATCCGACGGACTTGGTCAATTCCAGGAAGACAATGAGACACGTGGAACGTCTAAAATTGCTACAGAATGGCTCCAGGAACAATCTTCTGAGTTTAAACACTTCCGCTGGCCTCCAAACTCCGCAGACATGAATATTATTGAGCATATCTGGGATGCCTTGTAATGTGCTGTTCAGAAGATATCTCCACCTCCTCATACCTTACCGATTCATGGACAGCCCTGCAGGATTCATGGTGTCAATTCCCTCCAGCAGCATTTCAGACATTAGTCGAGTCCATGCCATGTCGTTAAAGTTAAATTTATCCCTGTGCTCATTCTGCTACTCGTCAGTACCTTCGTATTTCTTGGGTTTACTCTCAATCCATATTCTGTATTCTTTAGACCATTTCGTGAAACAGGTCCTCTACGTCTTCATCTTCAACGAGGATAGCCATGTCATCAGCGAATTGTATCGATGACAACCTTTCACTGTGAATTTCAATCTGACCATTGTAACTGAACAGTATGTGGGAAAGACAGCATACCTTTCATACAGCTGTTTAAATCCAAGCCTTCGTTTTTTATCTTTCGATCTTCTGTGTGCTCGTGGGGGGCCCTACATGATATTAGGCAGTTGTACCAGTTTCTTTGGCTCTTCAGTGTACGTAACAACTATCTTATTTTTGTTAACAAAACTTTCAGAAGGAGCGAATTGGGAAGCAGAGAAAAAGTGTTACTGACATCGTCAAACGAGTCGAGAGATGAGTTTCTGTAAACAATTGAGGATGAGGGAAGGGAGAGGCTGGAACTTGGCGCCCTTACAGCCTGCTCCAACGGGTCCGCCGAGCTTGACGCCCCCATCCGACGGACGGATGACATTGCAAAATGTCACAATCATTATCTTCATAAGCCACTGTGCAAGGGATTTGAATTTAATGTAGGCTCAAGATCGGGTGATTGCAAACTGCTACTATCTCCTTTACTCACTGGCCAAATATCAGAGGAGAAAATTTCTTACATCATCAGGATTCGAGTAGACTCTCTATGAGCAGTGAGCACTGCGCTGAAAACGTCTTTGGTGGCGTCTTCTCCGTCGGCGCTTGATCACGTGAGGACATTCCATGTTAATAAATTTCTCTTCTTCAGAAACGCTGGCTTTATGAAATCTTCTTGCCCGATATTTGCATATTAGAGCCATGGCGTTAGGCCGTTTTGTGCAAGACACACTCTCCATATTTAATTTGTGTTTTTTACCTTAACAGATGCCCACCCGCTCGGAAAATGGGAAGTGGTGCCAAATAAAATGTTTATGGTCTTTCCATAGTTTGGGGCTAGAGTCATATAATACTGTTTACACGAAAGTTTCGCGATTTGACTGTATAGACAGTTTATAATAGTGTACCATCATGATTTCGGCTTTCAGCTGTTTTCAATGTAACACCACACCCGTCACTTACCTGGTTTTGGCGTGTGTTCACCCCCGCTAATTGACTAACAGATCAACAGAGAGTGCAAAATTGCCGCAATATCGGATAACGCAAAGAAAGTAATAAGGCCCTGTGACTCCTGATTGAACTGCAGTGGCAGTGTTGACATTAATTTATTAAGAATTGATCCCTTTTAATTAAAAAGGGATGCACATTAATGTTATATTTAGCTATTGAACACCAGATGCAAATGTTGAACATAAAATTAATTAAGAAAGTACTTGGGATTTCAACTACTTGATTGAAAACAGATGCACTCTATTAGCACAAATTTATTTCAGCTCACGACCTTCATTCATCACATTACATGACTCTCCTAACAGGCAGTCGAAATAAATTGCGTTTACATGGAGTTAAGCGCAATAAATCAAAATTAATTCCTATCGACTGACCCAGGCGTAATGCGAAGTGCGAGAAGAATTCTACAATACACGGCCCATGAAACCCTCAGGGAAACTTTGCCGACGTGATCCAACAAATTAATCAGTGGCCTAACCTAAGCCGGAGCGGGCGCAATATCACCGAATTCAGTGTGGCGGGGCGGCGTCGTTGTCGTCTCGTGCGGATGTCGGCCAGCCTCGTGGTGCTGCAAGGCTGCACTCGTCTATTCACTCCTAGCTATCTTGCTCAATACATAGCTGAACGAAAATTTTCTATCTCCAAGCTCAATCATTCCGTTTGCTAAGTCCTAAACTGCAGAGATACTCACTCACTCACTCACTCACTCACTCAGGCAAGCTGAGTAAAGAACGCCATGTCCGCACTGTAGGCAAGCTGGGAACGGAAAACCTCTACGGAGACTTCAGCCAATACGCCCTTCGCCTCGGTTTCCCCTCCAGCAAAATCACTTACGCCAATTGCAACGCAAGTCGCGTGAATTATGCGTCGCTTCCCAGTGCTGACCAATGCCTGCTCTGAGTAGTGAAAAAATTCCCACAAAATTTCCCTTCCTCTCAACTTCTGCTATTCAGCTCCTCCCAGGCTACCCATCAAGGTTAGCATCTGCATAAAACACCAATTTTTCCGAAATTCTGACTCCCAGGAGAGTACTTCAAATTCCTTGGTCCTGCAGTCCCATCGGAGGCTGGCGTATTTCATTCTGTTGCTCTTCACCTGATTTACTTCACACCCTGCGGACCGTGAATTCAGCGTGCAGTTGCTATATTCACGAACACGCATAATGTGGCCTCTGTTGACTGCTCCACCATAGCTTTGAAGGCTTTCTCACATGTTTCACTGAAAATGGCACGACGAACATTTATCAGCAGGTGTACAAGTTCTCTATCTGCTTCCCGGTACACCAGCATGGAGTCAACCACCCCCCCTCACTGTCACTCATCTTAAGGCAGCTGGAGGCCTGTTGTCCCGTCCCTTCGCTACTTCCCAGCCACGCACCGCCACCTGGCTGCGGTCAACTCTGAATACTTCCCTGGGATAAACTAGCCTCAGTAAATTGACGCATTTCCACCAAGTTTTCATGTCACGTAAATTACTTTAAAACCATCACCCAACAGTAATTATTCCAATACGTCCATACTATACCCTCTACAAGATGCATTGTGCCTTGTCAGTCATTTTTGTTCAGCCCTACTGTTCGCTCAATGCGAGTTCGGTGATCTTTAATGACTTCATGTAAGGGGCATAGTTCTTGCCATCTTACATCAAGTACCGTAATGATAACAGAAAGATGAAACTTTTGTAAAGGAAGTCATCAAAATATATTAAACTTTGCTATATAATGCTATGAGATCTGCATTACATAACCAAATTTAAAATATTATTTCCACAATGACTGTTTACAGAGATCTGATCATGCTTAACAGAGTGGTACTTGAAAAATTGCCAAAGGCTGAAATCATGATTTTGCACCATAATAAACATTCATTACAGTCAAATCGCGGAACTTTCATGTAAACAATAAGAAATATGCATTATGCTTACTGTATTTTAGTTAATTTCAATTAAATTTAAATGTTAATGATCAGTCGAAAGTTTGAGGGTATACTTTCCCATGGTGCAGGTATAGCGACTTGTTCCCATCGCCATTTTTTTCTGCTGTATGGCCCACAATGGTGTCTCATAACCTAGCGCACTTCGCAGTACAATAGAATTAAATATTTTTTGTAAGGTGTCCTAGTTTTGTTCCTACGATTAGACCCCATATTTCAAGACAGAAGTGCAAGAGCTGTACAGAGAGAAGGAAAATTTTCTATTGTTTCAAGTCTGTCCGCAATCTGACCTCAAGGGGCAGAAAAAAAGGCTCTAAGCACTATGGGACTTACCATCTCAGGTCATCATTCCCCTAGAAGTTAGAACTGCTTAAACCTGACTAACCTAAGGACATCACGTACATCCATGCCCGAAGCAGGATTCGAACCTGCGATCTTAGCAGCAGCGCGGTTCCGGACTGAAGCTTCTAGAACCGCTCAGCCGGTGCAGAAAATCTGTAACTCGCGTATAAATAACTGGAGGAATTCACCCTCAACACTAATTCGGTTACTCGATTGGAGAGAACTGTCTGTTCACTGGAAGTTCGAAGTTAATAATACAAACAGAAAAACTTATTATTCCAAGAGTGATTGAATTACAGAGATTTACATGAAATCATTATAGATCTAAGAGATTCCTTTTTCTTCATCTTTCCCTTCTCTTTCTCTCCCCCTCTTTCTATATATTATTTTGTCTATCTCTCAGTATCATTGTTTGCCTTTGTGCGCGAGCGTGCGCGCATGTTTGTGCGTATATGCTTCTGCACATGTTTGTAGAAAGAGATGATTTTCACGATAGTGTAATGCAAACATTGTCAGATGTTAGTGTAATGTCAGCGTCTGAATCGAATAATAGAGAGGGCGAGACTTTCAACTGTATTGGTCACTTTAAAGAAATTGTTCTAACTCAGTTCTAATGACATGGTAGCAGTTGATATTTTTTGCATTAATAATGTGGGATGAAGAAATTAATGACGTAATTCTAGGACACGAGTTAGTAAAATAGCGTATTTAATTTTAGAGGAAAATGATTAACGCACTTTGTAGGAATGATCAGTTGATCTTTGGAACAAAACCGAGGCCCCAACTTTCCAAGCAGCCGTGTCGGCGAGGGAAGGCGAAAGCACTAGCGGATGTCCTTATTCCCGGCGGCAGAGTCGGCTGCATACTTTGCGCTGCCGGCAGTCCGACCATTAAACTTACAATACTTGTGCTCCACCTGCTAATTAATTTTGGGTTCTTTCATTAGAGTTGTTATTAAAGTCAGGAGTCCTGGTGGCCGAGCTAAGTTGTGTGCAGGTATTCGTAATTGAATTCCGTGTAGCGTGGAGCCATTCCGTTGCAGGTAAACTGCTCCGTAATTTTCTCTTTTGGGTCCACTAGGACTGCGAATACCAGTTGCAGCAATGAAACAAAGTGATTGTCCACTTCCTTTCGACTAACTACATAACATGCCTCCACTGCTCCAGCTTAAATAGAGTTTTACATGTGCGACGTTTTCGTTATTTCCGGCATTCTACATTTACAGCTCTTGCAGCCAAGATACTGAGAAAAATAGTGTACGGAAAAACGGAAAAGAGAACTGGGGATCTGGTACATGACGCTCAGTTTGACTTTCGGGAAGGTGAAGACACTAGAATGACAGTTCTGACGTTGCGATGAAACCAAGACTTAAGATAAACCAAGACCCGTTCGTAGGATTGTCGAGCCAGCAAAAGCGTTCAGCAACGTAGTGCCATGACGTCCGAAATTGTGAAAAAAATAGAAGTACGCTACAGGGAAAGAAGGGTAATACAAAGTATGCACAAGAACCAAGACAAAATTCTAACATCGGCTTCTCAACACAAATTCTTTAATAACTTTTGTTGTTAATAGTATGAACTCATTTAATACTAGACTGAAGTACAGTCTGAATTTGCATCACATTTCTTTGACTCAAGCGCAGAAAGGCGTGCAGTATCCTGCTCCATCCGTTTTCCATAAGCTACCACAAGCATTAAAAACTCTTAGCAGTAATCCACGCAGTTTCAAATCGGAATTGAATTTCCTTACGGCTCATTCCGCCCTCTTGGGGAATTACTGGAAAAAAATTAAATTTCTTCGTTACATAGCAATTTGTCTACATAGGATTCGTGTACACTTTATTCAAACTGTTATTAACTTCTGATGTTTATTACATGTAATGACTCGTTCCAATACGGAACTAAATGTGTAAAATAAAGTAAATAAAAAAAGGCCGAAAGATTAAAAACGAAGGCTTGGATTTAAACAGCTGTATGAAAGGGATGCTGTCTTTCCCACATTCTATTCAATTACAATGGTCGGATTGAAATTCACAGTGAAAGGCTGTCATTGATACAATTCGCTGATGACATTGTTATTCTCGGTGAGGACGAAGAATTAGAGGATCTAGAATGCGATTTTCACTCTGCAGCGGAGTGTGCGCTGATATGAAACTTCCTGGCAGATTAAAACTGTGTCCTGGACCGAGACGCGAACTCCGGACCTTTGCCTTTCGCGGGCAAGTACTCTACCATCGGAGCTACCCAAGCACGACTCACCAAAAGAAATTTACCATCCCTACGAATTGTGCGACCGATTTCTTATCTTTAGGCCTAGGGAATTAAATAGCTTTTGTTCAGATATAGTCAAGTCCCCTCCCTGGAGATTGTGTGTCATAAAAAGGAAATTTCGGCTTAGCCAGAGTAGCACTGGACACGTTAACCGTTAGTCTCACCTTCCTAAAACACTAAAGCACTTGCTCAATGTGACAAATGTTTTCCTATAAAAAAACATCATCAAGGTAGTTACTTGAAGTTATCTGGCAACAAACCTAACAGCCTAAATAATACAGCTGGTCCAGTAGCCAAGCCAAACGACACTTTTATGGTCTTAACAGATTCCAGTCCGTACAAAAGGCAGTTAGCTTCGATTCCTTCGCCGGGGGAACCTGATGAGGGCTTGATTGAGGTCTAACACCGTGAAGTACATGGCACTGTATGACCAGGTGAAGCAGTTGTGTTGTAAGGCCCAGGGATCTTTGACACCTTACGTGTCGGGTGCCTCAATTTTGAGACGTTTATCGTGTTGCAAGACTGGTTTTTCAACCTGGGACGGGTTTTTGTACGTGTATTTCCACTTGTTTGAGATTTAATACACGTGGCATGGAGACGAGAATAACACCCTTAGGTACAGAGTGTTTCAAAAATGACTGGTATATTTGAAACGGCAATAAAAACTAAACGAGCAGCTATAGAAATACACCGTTTGTTGCAATATGCTTGGGACAACAGTACATTTTCAGGCGGACAAACTTTCTAAATTACAGTAGTTACAATTTTCAACAACAGATGGCGCTGCAAGTGATGTGAGAGATATAGAAGACAACGCAGTCTGTGGGTGCACCATTCTGTACGTCGTCTTTCTGCTGTAAGCGTGTGCTGTTCACAACGTGTAAGTGTGCTGTGGACAACATGGTTTATTCCTTAGAACAGAGGATTTTTCTGGTGTTGGAATTCCACCGCCTAGAACACAGTGTTGTTGCAACAAGACGAAGTTTTCAACGGAGGTTTAATGTAACCAAAGGACCGAAAGGCGATACAATAAAGGATCTGTTTGAAAAATTTCAACGGACTGGGAACGTGACGGATGAACGTGCTGGAAAGGTAGGGCGACCGCGTACAGCACCCACAGAGGGCAACGCGCAGCTAGTGCAGCAGGTGATCCAACAGCGGCCTCGGGTTTCCGTTCGCTGTGTTGCAGCTGCGGTCAAAATGACGCCAACGCCCACGTATCGTCTCGTGCGCCAGAGTTTACACCTCTATCCATACAAAATTCAAACGCGGCAACCCCTCAGCGCCGCTACCATTGCTGCACGAGAGACATTCGCTAACGATATAGTGCACAGGATTCATGACGGCGATATGCATGTGGGCAGCATTTGGTTTACTGACGAAGCTTATTTTTACCTGGACGGCTTCGTCAATAAACAGAACTGGCGCATATGGGGAACCGAAAAGCCCCATGTTGCAGTCCCATCGTCCCTGCATCCTCAAAGAGTACTGGTCTGGGCCGCCATTTCTTCCAAAGGAATCATTGGCCCATTTTTCAGACCCGAAACGATTACTGCATCACGCTATCTGGACATTCTTCGTGAATTTGTGGCGGTACAAACTGCCTTAGACGACACTGCGAACACCTCGTGGTTTATGCAAGATGGTGCCCAGCCACATCGCACGGCCGACGTCTTTAATTTCCTGAATGAATATTTCGATGATCGTGTGATTGCTTTGGGCTATCCGAAACATACAGGAGGCGGCGTGGATTGGCCTCCCTATTCGCCAGACGTGAACCCCTGTGACTTCTTTCTGTGGGGACACTTGAAAGACCAAGTGTACCGCCAGAATCCAGAAACAATTGAACAGCTGAAGCAGTACATCTCATCTGCATGTGAAGCCATTCCGCCAGACACGTTGTCAAAGGTTTCGGGTAATTTCATTCAGAGACTACGCCATATTATTGCTACGCATGGTGGATATGTGGAAAATATCGTACTATAGAGTTTCCCAGACCGCAGCGCCATCTGTTGTTGAAAATTGTAACTACTGTAATTTCGAAAGTTTGTCTGCCTGAAAATGTACTGTTGTCCCAAGCATATTGCAACAAACGGTGTATTTCTATCGCTGCTCGTTTAGTTTTTATTGCCGTTTCAAGTATACCGGTCATTTTTTAAACAGCCTGTAAATTTGCTTCTTTAAGTAGAAACACGGTGGCAGCATCACTGGAGGGGAAGCCGACAATGGCCAGCAGAGTCGCAGCCTAGTTAAGATCAAGCGCAGGTGACAGGCACTGCACAGCAGAGAAATGGGGGAGAACAGTATATGCCGGCCAAAGTGGCCGTGCGGTTAAAGGCGCTGCAGTCTGGAACCGCAAGACCGCTACGGTCGCAGGTTCGAATCCTGTCTCGGGCATGGATGTTTGTGATGTCCTTAGGTTAGTTACGTTTAAGTAGTTCTAAGTTTTAGGGGACTAATGACCTCAGAAGTTGAGTCCCATAGTGCTCAGAACCATTTGAACCATTTTTTTGAAGAACAGTTTATCACGTGAGCGGCGCGTGTACCACTCTTGCGGATGGTTGAGTGTTAATAAAGGGGGGCAGGTGGTAAAAGACCTGGCAGTTCACCTGAAAGCCAGCCAATTATACGACACTGTACTTGTTAAGCCACTTGCTGATTGGGAAGTCATGGCTACTAGAAATGAAACAGCGACTGCCATTGGCTCTTCCATCCAGTGTCCAACTCTACTTTAGAAGGATGGGAAGCTAGGCTGAGCAGACGCACAACTGCCTGAAGCGCGACAGGCACTTTCCCTTGAGATGTCATCAAGGGTGGTCGGAGCGCATCCTTCTGATGTGATGACACGGAAAGGATATACTGGTGTGAACACTTTCTTCACCCACCTCCAAAATTTGGTCAAGAGCTGGCTGAATTCCTTTCGTAAATCTCGTGAGCGGAGAACGAAGAGAGCCAATATACTTCATTCTTGCGAAAACAGCGAGAGCAGAGTAACACATGGCGTGCCAGCCTTGCGCATGTGTTTAGCGGTTGAAAGCATTCTAGGATGAAGTTTACGTTTTATGCTTTACAAAAATATAGGCCACGTTTGCTGATATAGAATTAGCCAGGCTAAGCATAGGATTTTGATAGCTTCACAGATCCGACAACACACGATAGCAGCCTAGCTGACGACGCTGCGCAACGCAAGGTGGAGAACGCAGCTCGCCATTTAACATGAAGCCAGTTTTACACTCCAGTGATACTAATCTCTAAGTAGGAAGACTGTCCCTTTTAATATTTCCCGAAATTGACGTATTTCCTTCATGCGCTCAATAGCCACGTTTGGTTGACATTTGTGGAGAAAGAAAATTTGTTAGGGTCAGAAACATTGTTCACCTCGACATTAGGATAGTTTTCCACAAGAGCGTCTTTCTCTCGGTTAAAATAATTAATTATCTTAAATTCTGTAATATTTATCTTTCATATTTTTCGATATTTGAGAAATTTAATACCAGTATCTCCTTGTCTGAACAAGTGATACCTGAGATCGCTCATGTGCATTGTAATGACCCAACATGTACAAAAGTGACACCAATAAATACAATTACAGGGAATAGTTTTTGTCTAGTCTAAGATAGAGGTCCCCTTCCTACCTCACTTGAATATTTTAAGAATACTGAAGGCAGCTAGTCTTCTGAAGACTAAACCCTTCGTGAGTAACAGCATGTTTCCTTACAGATCAGGTTCAAACTGCGTTATGCACGCCAAGTAGAATAGTGCACACAGTGCAAACATAGCCTTCACTTGTTACGAATCAAAGACATGTTTACAGTGTAGATCAGGAAGGGCACTGGTTGTTGAGCAACTTTAAAAAATTTAGGTTACGATAATCAACTACAGATCTGTAGCCCTCCCCACTAATCTTGAGTACCAGAAAAAATTGGAGATGCATAAGATGGAACAGATGGCCGAATTATGTCATCCGCCAGTTGTTGCTCAATGATCTTTCATCTCTCATTTAGTGTGGGGACAACCGTTATTGTTACTGCCATACTTGGCTTTACTCAACCTCATTGGTGACACCCCCCCCCCCCCCCCAACTTGACTGTACATGCCTCAGGATATTGGTTTAGAACCGACAAAAAAGTTCTTGATCCATGTTCATGTGATATGTTTTGAAGACTGACTCCTCAGCACTAGCTGAGCATACCCCCAGCGGTGTGTGTGGTGTGTGTGTGTGTGTGTGTGTGTGTGTGTGTGTGTGTGTGTGTGTGCATCGTTTCGTTTGGCCTGAACGTAACCTCTGCTACAGTTGAACTGAGTCTCCAAAGGGAGGCTGTGCAAATAGTTTGAAAGCATTCAGAATCCTAGTCTCGTCTTCTGAATGAAATGAGAGCCACAACGAATTAATGACTTGACCAATGATTTCCACTGAAAGACGTCCAGTTGTCTGTACAGGGGGCCATAATGGATTATGGTACTTATTTAACAGATTCCTGTTCAGCTTGTATGGGTGATGCATTAACCGGACTTCGTGACAGTTCACCCTCTGGATTCGAGCCCTCCTGCTAATGCAGGAAACTGCACTCAAGTTGAAGCTTAAATACCCTACTACGCAAATCCTGAATTAAATCTTCAATCTCGATTCCAAAGACAGTTAAGATAATCCCGAATACCTCAGTCCTAGTTGGGACATTGCCACCCAACAACTCAACGTTGGCCAACACTACAGAGAGAAGTTCAGAGCAACAGGAACAGGCAGCACTTACCTCTTCCACAGTGGCCAGAATCAGGACAATGTCACAGTCCAAGGCCTCCCTCAGCCGACGGAACAATTTGGTATCTCTGCCTTCAACTTTGATACCACTCACAGAGAATTTATATATCAATTTTTCTTTGGTAAGCAAGATATTGCTAAAAGTGGTCGATGGGCTATGATTCTTCCTTCAAACTACAATCTGAAACAGCACAAAAAGACTCAGTACACGAACCGATCTTAAAGCGTATTAGGCCATACATGAGATCAGAACCCTGCTCCTTGTTTCAAGGACATCTGCTACCATTCATGCGGTAGGATCTAGGTTGGAGTGGTATGATGCTTGTGCCCAAATAAAACAATCTAGTGCACTACACGAATTTACCAAACAAACTTGGTATTTTGACTAACTGCAGGGGCCCGTGATTAAACAATTTTGTGTGATACATAACTCGCAGTCAATCCAATCTTAATAAAATATAACTGTCCTTATTACTCTAAAATCATCAAGCAAAGATTACTCGCAATTCAGAGATCAAGAGCAGTGACTGCTTTAAACACCAAGACAGGTATTCAGGTAAATTCAAATGTGATTAAGTAATTTGTCAAATGAATGAAAGAATCATTAAATAAAATTAGAGCACACTTACGAATATGAAAGGATTCAGAAACTCACTCTTGATAGCTGTTCCAGATTTTACATGAGGCTTGTAGTCAAAGAAACTGGTAACACAATAAAGAATTGCAAAAGATTTACTTGTAGAACAAACAACAAAATCAAAATGTTTTTATGAACAATGCAGAGATGCTTTGTACAAGAAAAGTTGGGCAGGAACAGCCGTTTGTGCTTGAGGCCTAATAGTTCGTAAGAACAGGTTTTATGCGTCTTAGCTAAGACAGTTATCTGAAATATCTGAAATTTCTAGATTTTACAGTGCTGAGACCATGAGAAAATTTTAAGTCACAATTCCGTACCCAAATTCATGACAAGCCACTCAGCTCTAACTGGCGAGTTAATGGCTCAATTTATTATGTAACACAGGCACGTGCTTAACTGCAGGAAGGCTCCACCGAAACAAATCAAGTTATGACAAAAGGCGCCAAGTCACAACAGTAATTAATCTTGCACACACAACACAAAACAGTCTGCCACGACAGAGATTAAAAAAGTAGCCCAACAAACATACCTTTTGTCACACAGGTTAAAACGCCAGGCAATTAGCAGTTATGCTCTCTCGGATTCACGCCACTTACGTTATCGAACATCAACAGCAAGGCAGTGTATTTGAAACGGCTTGGCCATAACTGAAACACGCAATACAATTACCGAACAATCCAAAATACAACGATGCATGCTATTTTGTCGAAAGTCGACATGTTGAGAAACGTGGCTGTTGTACTAAGGTTTATAATTTATAAAAAACAGCTACCAGCCACATGTATGGTTTAAAAAGGTTTATTATCTTCAGACCATGACCGGTTTCGGATTTTTCATTACAAATCCATCTTCAGATGGCAGTTACAAGCATTCTAAGTTGGACCTAGTTTTGTTTTTGTTATTCGTTTGCTGCACTGGGAAAGAAAAGAAAAAATTTTGTTGTCATATCGGTAATGGCATTTTTACAAAAGATTTACTTCTTTTACAAAATCTAATTGCTCATGAGATAGTTTTCGGTTTTAAACTTAGTAAACGTGCAGGTTATTGTACTTACGAGCTGTGTAGTTCTGCCTGACGAAATATTCGTGCGTTTATGTTTTCGAGCGCAAGCTTAATACACTTTTCAATATGCACTATGTGAGTGCTATTCCAATCAATGGACATCACTTTCAACCTCATCATCTTAATTACACACGCAGCACACACGAAAGCTTGCGCTCGAAAACATAAACGCACGAATATTTCGTCAGGCAGAACTACACAGATCGTAAGTACAATAACCTGCACGTTTACTAAGTTTAAAACCGAAAACTATCTCATGAGCAATTAGATTTTGTAAAAGTAGTAAATCTTTTGTAAAAATGCCATTACCGATATGACAACAAAATTTTTTCTTTTCTTTCCCAGTGCAGCAAACGAATAACAAAAACAAAACTAGGTCCAACTTAGAATGGTTGTAACTGCCATCTGAAGATGGATTTGTAATGAAAAATCCGAAACCGGTCATGGTCTGAAGATAATAAACCTTTTTAAACCATACATGTGGCTTGTAGCTGTTTTTTATAAATTATAAACAACGATACATATTTGTAAAATCAAAAGAAACAATTTAACACCGAATTGTCTACAACCTAAGGCTTTCTTTTTAGTACTAGAAATTAAGAACCAATTACCTTGTTTGATCATGATTAACGGACATAATGCAGACGGTCAGATTCAATGGCAGGACCCACGCGTCCTTACATAGTGTAATATAGAAACAGTAACTGGCACACTGTCTACAACAGAAATATAATGTTAAATTTCACTAGTAGAGTATACAAATCCGAATGTGAACAGTTAAAAGAATTGTGTGTGAACTGCCACAGACAAATCAACCCACACGGTAAAGACATTTTAAACGTTAACTATTCTCCCCAGTTACAAGGAAGTTTATGTATCACAATAATCAAAATACAAATCCGAACTTTCCATCGGACAAGATTATAACACGCGCGACATATCAACAAATACGTGCCACACTGCATAAATGTTCAGTAGGCTTGTGGAAATTTAACCTAACGGTCTAAATGCACTGAACCTATCTCCCAGTTAAATGAACGCAACTCAACAGAAGTGCCTCGTCCACAGAAATATCAAAACCTGTTTAATGAGCAAGCAGACACTGGGCTTCTGACCCCTGTTAGGTCAAATCTGTAACAAGACTGACAAATTAACGTTCAGCTCCTGTCCCTGCAGTTGTAAACGGTTGTCTAGTGTGACTGCCACGTCACGACAAGCGGCTATTCCAGTATCTGCCCCCTCTTTACGAGTTCGCTTTGCCGGTATCAGCTGCATGGCCCGCTGCCCAACACACTACAACGTGTCTCCACACCGTCTCCAGACGTAAACACAACTCAACTTTGTTTTTTTTTTTTTTTCTTTATTGAATTTCAATTCCCCCCGAAGAGGGCGGGCTGGCAGCAGCTTAGTATGCCGCTCTGCAGCCTACAGATTTTGTGAGAAAGTTCAAGAGAATAAATAATGAAAAACAGGCGATAAAATCGGAGACTTAAAGAGTAACATGGCGAAAAGAAATCGTGGAACTTAAAACAAACAACAGAGGGATGATGATGCTAATAAAATACATACGAAGCAGACAGGGAAAACAATAGACAGACAATTAAAAAAAACGGCGACAGTCTGGATTCTGTTCGCAAAAGACATAAAATTCACACCTAGCGACAGCATGGTTTCTGTTCGCAACACGAGAAAGACAAACAACACTGAATAGTCACTGGAACACTGCACTAAAAAGTTGGCAAATGTGACATACCACAGTCGACAGCAGGTGGGGGGAAACTGGACAGAAGATGGGAAAACAAAAAAGGGGGGAAAGGAGAGTAAAAGCGAAGGGGGAAACCGGGAAAGGAGCTGATGGAGGATGAGGACCCATAAGAGGGGTGGGGGGCAGATGCCACAGGGAGTGGGGTAGGCAGAGGAGGGGAATACAAAAGGACTTGGGGGGGAGAAGGGAGGTAGGGAGAGGTTTAGTGGGGAGAAAACAGGACGGAAGGGGGGGAATGGGAGCCCAGGGAAAGGACAGAGGAAAGGAGGGGGAGTGAGGATCAGAGTTGATAGGAAGGATAAAGGGAGGGAGAGAGGGCATCGTCCAGGAGGGGGAGTTGACGGAAGCCACCTTGGGAATGGAGATGGAGGGTGTAGAGATGGAGGGTAGGGGGGACACAACGGTGAAGACGTGGCAGGGGGCGGGGATGGGAGAGGAGAGGAGTTCAATTTTGTTCACGCTGCACGAGCCTCTATATCCTCGTTTTGGCCACTCACGGCCTTCTCAAACTCAGAATCATGAAACGGCGCCTTGCCAGAAAACCTACATGCACAGCACAGTATCCTTGATGAAGTACATTGAAAAATAAATTTTGTCTTAACGGTGGCGAATTAACTTTCCCCCTGTGACCACAAAATGTGGATGCTGTTGTATCGCGGTGCGAAATGTTTGGAATTACGAAATCTGCGCTGTAAATTCATCAAACCACAATTGTAACTTTCAAAATTACGTGGAATTACCTTCAGTGCACACTTAAATATACCGTTAATCCCCTCCGCTGTCATACCTTAAGCATCGGCAACAATTAAATTGAACTACGCAAGCTTTTAGTCACATGTCCATTGTTTCAGTTTAGCTTTCTGTTTACTTGCACACAAATGAACGTGTTTATGACGTGTAGCTTGTAACGTATTGTGCGTCACGCCGCCCGAAAAAAGAAACGCCGTTTCGTGGATAACTGACCATCCTGGAATATTTACATATGACGGAGTTGTTTTATATTGTCGAGTTTGCGAGAAAAACGTTTCGTGCATAGACCAGCATGTCAAGACAAGTCTTCATGTCGCAGGAATGCTGATGAAAGGAACACGACAACAACGTCTGACAACAGGAAGTTCCAGTTGAAGGAATTTGTCCAAAGTTAACCAAAACAGTCGGTTTAACATTGATCTATGTGAAGCATTCATTGGAAGCAATAGTCCTCTTCACGAACTTACAAACCCAATGCTCAAAGGTTTCCTGCGCAGATATTGCTTAAATCAAAATATACCAGATGAATCAATATTTACTGACAATCTACGTAAATGTTGTGGAAGAAATACGCGATGAACTCAAGGACTCCAATATCTGGATTTCAACTACAGACACTTGGGGCAGTTATATTGCAAATTTGATTGTCGGTGCTTTAAATGAAAAGACTTTTTTTCCTATTTAGAGGCCTACGGCCACCAGATTTGCGAATGAGGGTATTAGAAAAATATTTCCAGAATCTTCTGCAGGTGAAAGGGTGTTTCTGTTTATTTCAGATGCTGCTCCCTATATTCTCAAAGCAGCAAAAACCTTCCAAGTACTCTATCCCAATTTGATTCATGTGACATGCTTTGCTCATGGAGTACATCACCTTGCTGAAGAAGGACGTTCCACGTTTGTGAATGTAAATAAACTGATTTCATCCACAAAGAAAGTGTTTCTAAAGGCTCCTCCTTCATCAAGACCTACAAAGAAAAACTACCAAATGTGCCTTTACCTCCTGAACCATTGTTACTCGTTGGGGTATGTGGGTCGAAGCTGTGTTGTTTTACAGTGAACATTTCAAGGCCATTAGAGGTATAGTAAACGACTTCGATAGTGAAGAGGCTTTGGCAGTTTGCTAGTGCAAGGAAGCTTTTAGTGTTTCCGCTTTCAAAAAAGACATTGTCGTGGTTAGCACTCATTTTATATATATCTGCAAGTACTAAAAAGCTTGAAACTCAAGGTTTGGCGTTGACTGAATCTCTTCAGTTAATAAAATTATTATAATGAACTCCTCACTGCCAGAGGTATTCCGTGGAAAACTTAAAAATATGAAAAAATTTTTAACAATAACTCAGTCTTTGAACCCTTGTACCAAATTGATAGTTTTATTAATGGGATGGGTGAACTTTTACCAGAAACAATAAGTGTTACGGCAATTGATGTAAATTGGTTCTTTTCTGTTTATAAAAATATTTTGAGTGATCGATGACACAATCTTGCTATCGAACATTTCGAACAGTACTTGGTCATTTATGTTTACAATAATAGAAATATGTAAAATAAATTGTAAATGATGCTTTGGTCCTATAGCATCAACTAAAAGTTAATGCTGTTCCAAAAAAATTGATGATTGTATGTCGTTTTATAAATAAAATACTACCGAGATTTTGAACGTACCCCTCTGCTTGCGATATATCTCGAAGTTGGTTCTGTATATATCAATTGTTTCACTACGACTCACTCGCATCGCATCAGCTAGTTACGCACAACAATAGCAAAGAAGAAACAATTCTTGAAACACGTTAAGCGTCCCCATTTTGCAAATTTTTATAAAATTATTCCAGAAAGACCCCCTTCCTAACCTCTACCAGAAAGTATTCAGAAAATGATATCAGCGTTGTCAATGTACTGATTTTTCGCGCGGCCGGCGCTCTTCGACGTAAATGATATGCACAGGTTCGACTTTGAGATTTAATGCACGCAGTAACTACCATGTTCTTTTATTGTTTGATATTGCATATTTCGACACTTTTCATGCATTTTTAAATACTTTTCATTCATATTTTAACGATTTGATGATGCATATAATCCGGTGTCTAGTTATGTTACACCCTGTGTAATTAGTGCGAACCCAACGGCATCTTCGTCGACGGCATTCGGCGTAAAGCCGTCGGCACACGGACCGTGCTGTCGAACGTTAACGTAGATCGTACCAAGTTCAACGTGCTGCTGAACGCTCAGGAACGATGCGACTTGTGCATACGGCACGTGGGCCCCAACGTGGTATACGCGGTCGCAATGCACTCCAGCGGCAGTTGAGGGATGTTTCTAGTTCGTAAATCACACTGTTTACTAAACGGGCGCGCGTAAAATTCCCACGTTAGCTCTATTAAAACGCACATTTCCTCCATCGTCCACGAAAAGGAAAGTACCATGTCCAATCAATAAGGACACAGGCTCATAAAAGTTCCATTACAAATAGTGCGGTAGAAATTTGGAATACTTCTCCGCATAAACATTATTTCATCATTCCCACATTTTAGTAGAACCCCAAAGTCAGTCTTACTTGATCACTCTTCCTACCCAGTAGCAGAATCATTGCAACATGTGAATTACGAAGCGTAAAAGAAAAAGGAGCAAAATATCTTTACACAAGTAGCGCAAGCTGTCCTGCAGATTAAGCCAATCGAACAAAGTCACCCCTCAAAAAAAGGTGAACTTATATTTACATAACATCAAATATTACAGCAAAAATTATATTAAACTAATAATAAAGGATCAGAACCTTATAAAAACGCGATAGGAAAAATAATTTGGAAGTGTTCAGATGCGAAACACCGCCCTAACAAAAACTCGTTGCTGGTTAGTTACGCTTCTCATTACGCTGAACCAACATCACGCATTTCGTGTCACCCCTTGCTAAAAACGTTAATCGTAGATAATTGTGTTACTAATTGAAATTTAATTATAACAAATTGTACCCAGAACAATGCATTTTGGGTGGATCTTTAGTGTGTCGCTGCCTTCAAATAGCCTACTCTGATAATACGCAAGTTACAATAATTCTTTTGCCACGAATATGATGTCTCTCATTATTTTATTGGAACGAATCACACAACTAACAACGGGTTTTCCAGTGATTCTCAATTTGCTGGTGCTCAGAAACGGCATATAGGCTTGAAATGAATGCCAATATGGCGCCTCACAACTCTGTACTGAAGACAGGCGGCGTGCGAGTGACGTAGGTGGCGATGTGCCATCTCATTGGTCAGCGCTCAGACGCAAGCTCAGGATATCTGACATGCCAGATACTGCTCCGCACGTTCGGAAAGACTCCCGAACGTGCTATTCCACGCTATGACGTCAGAAACTTGGTACGCTCAACACTCATCGTTCGGATGCGCGGTCCGTGTACCTTCGGCTTAACGGGCGACGATCAGAGCTAAGCGGAGGACTGACCTTTAAAACTCGCGCCAGCGCCGTGCCTGGCGAGCATCGCTCTTCCATTACTCGCCGTTCTCCGAGGCCCACGATAAAGGCAGGCCGCGTCGCGTACATCACAGCACGTCACACTGCCGGTCTTAGGAGTGCCAGCAGCCGTCTCCGGCAGTAAGCGATTAACTATTTCAGACGAAATTAACAGTTGTAGGCTGCGCGTTTAAATACTCGCAAGTTCTCGATACCGTACGACAAAATTAAGATCTTTAGTGCGTACCTTTTCAAATACACAGTGATTTCCCGCGGGCCCTGCGCAAGGCTGAGTGGTTCGCGAAGTGTGGCGCACAAGCCGACAAGTGTGACGTCACAGGTCCATTGCATGGGCCGCATATCTCGTTGGCCACACTGTTCTCCGTCGGGTGGCGCCATACATACACGTCACCAGAAGACGCTAAAGTCACATGACCTCATTTTGTGGGACTCTGATTGGCAGGTGCTTCTTTTCAAGCGCTCGCTCTCGAAACTTTGCCACCAGATGCTATTCTTTTATGTGTAATCAACATTAGTGTGGAAGATTGCAGTGATGACCATACATCTGTGCCACGACGCTAGTAGAAATTACTAATATCCAGAGACTTATACAACGTATCAGCACTCAGGAACATTACCCTCCTGGTACATAGCTTAGCACCACGAAGAACCTACAACATTCAAAGTTAAGAATAACTCAATTATTAAGTGTACGTATTGTAAACAAACTCACTAATGTGTTACCCTCTTGCAGATGTCTGATTGTATTCATAGGCCACCGCAACTACCGTAAAACAAACATCAACTGGAGACGAATCTGCTTTTAGTGTGGCAGTGATCGTGAAACGTAATTTTTTTAAAAGTTTTTGTGATGTGTAACTCATATTTATTTTAAGGGTCTTTATGTGGTGTCACCGCCAGACACCACACTTGCTAGGTGGTAGCCTTTAAATCGGCCGCGGTTCGTTCGTATACGTCGGACCCGCGTGTCGCCACTATCAGTGATTGCAGACCGAGCGCCGCCACACGGCAGGTCTAGACAGTTTTCCTAGCACTCGCCCCAGTTTTACAGCCGACTTTGCTAGCGATGGTTCACTGACAAAATACGCTCTCATTTGCCGAGACGATAGTTAGCATAGCCTTCAGCTACGTCATTTGCTACGACCTAGCAAGGCGCCATTACCAGTTACTATTGATGCTGTAAAACATGTACCGTCAAGAGCGATGTTCACCAATTATGGATTAAAGTTAAGTATTCCAGCAGCTACGTATTATTTTTGCTAGTCTCATATCCCTGACCTGTTCCAGACCTCACGCCAGCCTGCGTGAGCTAAAACGCGTGCCTTTCGGCTTCCTCCTAGTGGATTGCCTGCCTTGCCAGTCCACAACACTTTACATTTTCGCATTAAACGTTTCTGACTGCGTTGTTACATGAATGTATTCACACTCTATGACAATTTCTGGACATCAGTCCCTTCCTGCGCCTATTCAGTTTCAGAGCCAACAAACTATCTCCTTACTGGCAACTATTGGCAGATGGATGGAAGCACAACAAACCCAGCAAACGACCACCGAAGCACAGAATGCCTGTGGAAAGGTACCGCCTCTCCCACCCTTCCGCTCTTCTGATGCACAGGAGCAATGGACAGAGTACCGATTACAGCTGGGGCAACACTTCGCGCCGTACTACATATCAGGTGAATGACGACGCTCAGTTTTTTCTTCGTCGGTAGGTGTGCACATTTTCCTACTGCGTCGCAGTTATAGCCCCAAACGCTATTATTTGACGACATTCTTAGCACATTAAACGTCTTCTTGACAGCGCAGATTCATCTAGCTGCTGCTCGTTTCAAATTTTTTTCGTATGCGACGTCAGCCTTAAACGAATGGATCGCTGAACTCAAAGGCATCATCGGGAACTGTAAATTTAACTGCTCTTGTGGAGCGTCAGTTCAAGATGAAATGCTTTGTGATGTCATTATTCAAAGTCTTGTTGGTAACAGAATACTGGCTGAAATTTTTAAAGCATTGCAATCCTGGTCTCTGTGACACGCTTGATGTAACTGAATCTGAAGAAGTTGAAGACTTCGCTGAACTTGAATCCACACTGAGCTGACAAAAGTCGTACGATACCTCCTAATATCGTGTTTTTCCTCCTTTTGCCTGGCGCAGTGCATCTACTCGACGTGGCATGGACTCGTGGAAGTCCCCTGCAGAAACATCGAGCCATGTTGCTTCCTCAGCGTCCGTAATTGCCAAAGCGTTGCCGGTGCAGGACATTCTTGCACAAACTGACCTCTTGAATATGTCCCATAAATTTTCCATGAGATTAGTGTCAGGGGATCTGAGTAGCCAAACAGTTCGCTGGAATCGTCCAGAATGTTCTTCAAACCAATCACGAACAACTGTAGTCCGGTGACATGGCGCATTGTCATCCATAAATATTCCATCCTTGCCGGCCATTGTGACCGAGCGGTTCTAGGCGCTTCAGTCAAGAACCGCGCTGCTGCTACGGTCGCATGTTCGAATCCTGCCTCGGGCATGGATGTGTGTGATGTCCTTAGGTTAGTTAGGTTTAAGTAGTTCTAAGTCTAGGGGACTTATGACCTAAGATGTTAAGTCCCATACAGCTTAGAGGCATTTGCACCATTTTGACAAATAACGTTCTCGATCATCGTTACGTCGCGAAGTAGCAGGTTACTGTCCTCTTGTCGCACCAAATCTCACCTCACCATTCTTATCAGATTCTTGAGTCTGCATAGAGTTTTAGCCATTCTGGAGTACTGGTTTGACACGACCCACCACAAATTCCTCTCCTGCGAAAACGTTTCGTCTCAGATTAACAATTGCAACCTACGTCCTCAATCATCGCCATGTTGTATTCCAGTCATTGTCTTCCTACACAGTTTTCACCCTCTGCAGCTCCTTCCAGTACCAAGGCAGTTATTCCCTGGTGCCTTAACAGATGTCATATTATCGTGTCCCTTCTTCATGTCACTGTTTTCAATACATTCCTTTCCTCGCCTATTCTCCTCGTTCCATACTTTATCAGTCAACCTAATTTTCAACATTCTTCTGTAGCACCACATTCCAAATTCTCCGATTCTCTTTTCCGATTTTCCCACAGTCTATGTTTCACCATAATACAGTACTGTGCTCCAAACGACCATTCTCAGAAATTTCTTCCTCAAATTAAGGCCTATGTTTGAAATTAGTAGGCTTCTCTTGGCTGGGAATACCTGTTTTGCCAGTATTACTCTTCTTTCTATGTCCTGTTTGCTCCGTCCATCACGAGTTATTTTGCTGACTAGCTGGCAGAATTCCTTAACGTCGTCTACTTTGTGATCGCCAATTCTGATGTCAAGTTTCTCGCTGTTCTCATTTCTGCTACTCCTCATTACTTTCGTCTTTCTTCGGTTTACTACCAGTCCATATTCTGTACTCATTAGACTGTTTATTCCATTCAAAGGAAAAGGTAATTGTTCTTCACTTTGTCTATGGATAGCAATGTCATAAGAAAATATTTTATTTTCAATTTTAATCCCACTCCTGAACCTGTTTTTTGTTTCATCATTTCGTCTTTGATGTATACATTGAACAGTAGGGGCGAAAGATTGTATCCCTGACTTACACACTTTCTAATCCGAACTCTTCGTTTTTGGTCTTCCAGTCGTAAGGGGCTCCGGAAAGCCTCAAAATCATGAAAAGTTTAATTTTTACTTTTTTGCGTTTTCTGAATCTGCAGACTATTACCTTTTAATAGATTCAATTCCGAAGACTACAACTATTTTTAAATTTTTTTTGAAATGTGTTCTACATGGGCGTGACCCACTGTGGCGCTGTTAAACTGCTGTCAAATGGTGTTATTATTAACGTCCGTGTTCATCAGGTACATTTTAGTGATGTGAGATAAAGTATGTGTTGCGGCTAACCTGTGGTGGTTCAATATATATCGCTGGTGTGATTGTCGATTGTTTCATGTTTATTTACTCTGTCGTTATCTCGAAAATATTCGTAATTAATTCTGTTTCTTGAGTCTCTGTTTTGTTGAAGTATAATAATGAGTAAAAGTAAAGTTGCTGTTGCGACTTTCAATGATGGCAACATTGTAAGGTGCAAGGTATTTAGAAATATGGGAATGAAGATAGGTTCTAACATGGTACGAGCGATGCTTGCTTTAGACAAGGAACGCCTTCGGGCTGCAGACAGGGCTGTAAAGAGTGTATAAATACAAGCAAGAGTAAACAGGAGGAGGAACAAGAGGAAGCTGGAGGAAGAGTTTGCAGAGGATGAAGATAATCCATCCTATGGACCTGGAATGCACCAGAAAGTTAATCCAATCTTTGTCGCTCGATTACCAAAACTTTTATTTTCTCATACTAATTACATTTTTTCTAAGGATCTTCCAAACATATTTGTTTCAAACTTTCAGTAAATGTTACACAGTACCTCCTGCATAATTTAACACAGCCTTTTTCCAAAAAACTGTATATTTTTGAATATATAAATAAAAAATTGCAAAAAATGTTGTGAATTTTCATTACAATTGAAAAAAAAATCATCTTTAATAACTGAACTAAAATTTTGTAAAATCCCTGTGTTAAGTTGTAGCCCATATTCCAATAAATAATCTGTAAAAAGTTCGACTTCCTACCTCAAATACTTTGTGAGGAAAGATGTAATTTGTAAGCGTTATTTTAAGATTGCAAGTATAGGGCGTTCCGGAGCCCCTTAATGCTCTTCGATCTTGTACATGTTGTATATTACCCGTCTCTTCCTATAGCTTACTCCTCTTTCTTCTCAGAATTTCGAACATATTGCACCAATTTACATTGTCGAACGCTTTCTTCAGGTCGGCAAATCCTATGAACGTCTATCTATTTTTCTTCAGTATTGCTTCCATTATCAAACGTGTCACAACTACCTCTGGTACCTTTGCCTTTCCTAAAGTCAAACTCACCATCATCTAACAGAGCGTCAATTTATTTTCCAGTTCTTTTGTATATTATTCTTATCAACAACTTGGATGCTTGAACTGTTAAGTTGATTGTGCGACAATTCTCGCAACTGGCAACTCTTGCAGTCTTCGAAACTGTGTGGATGATGTTTCTCCGAAATTCTGTTGGTATGTCGCCTGTCTCATACATTTTACACACTAGTCATTTTGTTGCCACTTCCCCCAATGGTTTTAGACTTTCCACTGGAATGTTATCTATTTTTTCTGCTTTATTTGATCTGAAGTCGTGCAGTGCTGTTTTAAATTCTGATTGTAATACTGGATGCCCTATCTCATCCCATCGACTCCCGTTTCTTCTTTCATCACGGTATCAGACAAGGCTTCCCTCATGTAGGCCTTAAGTGTGCTCTTTCCACCCGTACGCACTCTTCTCTACATTTAACAATGGAATTCCTATTTCGCTCTTAATGTTACCTCCCTTGCTTTTAATGTCACGAAAAGTTGTTTTGACTTCCCTGTACGCTTAGTTCATCCGACAATCGTTTCTTTTTCGATTTCTTCCCATTTTTCATGCAGCCATGTCGTCTTAGTTTCGCTGCACTACCTATTTATTTCAGTCATAAGTGACATGTATTTCAGTATTCCTGACTTTCACTGTACATTTTTGCACTTCTTTCCTTCGTCGATCAACTGGAGTATTTCTTCTGTTACCGATGTTTTCTTCAGTTTGCCATTTTTCGAGATATTCGTTCGTCTTCAAATGAACTACCTACTGAGCTCTTCATTACTGCAGTGTCTATAGTCTCAGAGAACTTCAAGCGTATCTCTTCATCCATTTGTACTTCTGTATCCTACTTCTTTCTTCTTTTTTTTCCTGATTAGTTTGTTAAACTTCAGCCTACTCTTCATCGCTACTAAATTGTGATCTGAGTCTATATGTACTCCCGGGTACTCCTTACAATCCAGTATGTGATTTCGGAACCTCTGCTTGACCATGATGTAGTCTAAATGAAACTTTTTCGTACCTCCCGGCCTTTTGCGAGCATACCTCCTCCTCTTGTGAAGATGAAATGTAGAAAGGAGAAGGAAAGGGAAGAGTAGGTGAAAAATCGTGACGGATAACCGCAATTTGTAACTCAGTATATGAAGGGAGATGAAAATCGACCAGTCACGGCGGAATGGAATGCGGTTATAAGGGAAAGAGTAGAAGAATGGGTTACGGGAGAACATGTGTTTAGTAGTAGGATTGAGAGAGGAGAAAGACGGATTGAGTTCCGTGGTAATCCTATGGCGAAAGTTGAAATCTTGTACTGGACTGGGGCTCGACGCCGTAACTGTTTCTTCTACTCCTTCCCCTGCAAACCATATTCCAGTCACCCATGACTATTAGATTTTCATAGCCCTTAACGTACTGAATTATCCTTGTATACTTTCTGTATCTCTTCATCTTCTGCCTGCGTCGTTCGCTTGTACTCCTGAACTATTGTTGTCGGTGTTGGTTTTTTGTCGATTCCAGTGAGAACAACCCTATCACTAAAATGTTGACAGCAACACACTCTCTGCTCCACCTTCCTATCCATAACGAATCCTACTCGCGTTATAACATTTTCAGCTGCTGTTGATATTAGCTTATAATCCTCTGACAAAAAATCCTTGTCTTCTTTCTATTTCACTTCACTGACCCCACTATATCTAGTTTGTGGCTGTGCATTTCACTTTTCCGATTACCTAGCTTCGCTGTCACATTCAAATTCTGACATTTCACGCCTCGATTCATACAACATTATCCTCCCGTTGGTTATTACCTTTTATTCTCATGGTCACCTCCCCCTTGGCAGTCCCCTCCGGAACTTTTGCCCATAGACATAAATCATAATCAAACATTTTCAATTACAGGCCTCATGTCCTGTGGATAAACATTATGTGTCTTTATGGAGTGGTGTGCCGTCGATTCTGATGTTTTCCATTGCCTTCTGCGTCCTCATGCGGTTGATCAATGCTGGCTGATTCTCCCTCCTTCTAGGGGCAGTTTCCCACCAGAGGGGCAAGAGAGTCCCCTGAACTTCACGACCTCCCTCGTTGACAAGATCGCTGGCAGACGAGGGTGACTTCTTATGCTGGAAGTCTTCGGCCGCCACTGCCGATGATTTTTATTCAAAATTTAAGCAGTGGCGAGGTTCGAACAGGGGTCCCCTTTTTTCATAACTGTTCGTTGTATTTGGTAGGGGAAGATGTCACAAGACATCGTTGATGTTCTTCGTAGATCGTTTCACTTAGGATTTTTATTACACAGGGTAGCTAACCCTCTGACCGAACACGCTGAACTGCCGCTAGATCACGAGTAATTTATTCGAAAACAAAATGAAATCGGTAATGTAAAGAAGAGGCACCCAAATTACAAAGAAACTTAATAAATTGATTATTAATTTCAATAAATATAAATAAAACCATCGAAAGAAGCAAAGCAATGTCGTTGAACTTTAAATACGTAAAAGGGAAAGCAGTAAATCGATATATCCCAGCCAAGTACATTCGATGCTATTTTGTACTTAATTCTGTCGCAGAAGTAAACTTCCGGAAATACTCCTTAGGCTAGCAGTCAAATATAAATGAAACATTTCGAAACAAACAAGGCAATGTCGTTGAGTTTTTAACACACAAAGTGAAATCGTTGAGGGAAATGGATATTTGTGCTAAGGTCTTATGGGACCAAACTGCAGAGGTCATTGGTTTATAAGCTCACACAGTACTTAGTATATCTTAGACTATCTTACGCTAAGGACAATACACACACCCATGCCCGAGGGAGGACTCGAACCTCCCACAAGACGAACCGCGCGAACCGTGACAAGGGGCCTGAGACAGCTCGGATACCACGTGCGGCTGAAATCATTGAGTCCGTATATCCTAACCAAATAAATTCGCTGTTAGTTCGTATTCGTAAAAATAAAATTGAAGTGTTTTTACTGTCATGAATTTCCTTAAATATATCCGTCAATGAACTAAAAAAAGGAGAAAACCTAACAGCGCCACCTATTGGCTCCTTGGTGTACTACGAAACTAACAGCACCATCTGTTGGTTCTGTACTACGCCGTGATGATTAAACATCTTGAAACGTCCCCTTAGAAAAATTATACAAGACTATGCTTAAACTGACACACAATATTATTTAGCGCAACGCAATCTGACTTTCAGAAATCCCTACAAACGAATGGCCCTGACTAACATTAAACTATACCTTTAACAAATAACTTACCTCACAAAAATCTTCATTACTGGAACTACTGCAATACAGCGAGCGCCACTACTGCCAGCTAAATAAAAGATTCAAACTACGGAAGGCACTAACTACTGGTAGGGATAGTTATCAAATGAAAGATATTAATAGAGAACAAACAATGTATTTACCTTAATAGTCATCATATATATATAGCAGTTCATGACAAATTACAAACCTCCGCCATCTCTCTCCCCACATCCACCACTGCTGGCGGCTCACCTCCAACTGCGCAATGCTACGCGCTGTTCACATCCAGCTGCCGCTGCCCAACACTACAATGGCAGACAACAATGCAAACTAGCCACAGACTGCACACAGCACAGCCAGTGATTTTCATATAGAGCGCTACGTAACTTTGCCAATAATAAAATATAAACAGCCTACTTACATAGCCCCCATGCTCCCCCAAAAAATTTTAGAAAATATTTTTGGGTAGTGGCCAATAATGATTTGAAAAATTTTTTCATAATTACAATAACAAAGATATCAAATGCACACACTTATTTATACAATGCTGGTGAAAAGCTAAAATTTTCTCACAGTCCATAAAGACAGTCCAGATTGTTCATCACAGTAAAATTTCAGTGTTTTTTTTTCTAAGTCTGAGCAGTAAAAGACAATGCACACAGAAGTAGTGGATTTCCATGCAGTCTTGAAGAAGTAGTGTTGTCCTTCCAACGGAAAGACAGTGCTGACTCTTGACATGCAGACAGGTAATGGGCCACAACAGAGCAAACCCACAGCAGAGTCAGTCGAAGTTTTGAAGAAGATTGGTAGGTAGGTCATCACAGAGCAGACCCACTGGAGTCCTGGTAGAGATTACGGTATTGGTGGGCCACCAGAGGCGCAGACCCACTGCAGTCCTTGTAGAAATTGTGGTATTGGTGAGTCATCATAGGTGTAGCCCCAGTGTAGTCCTTGTAGAGACGGTCAGCAGCCATCTGTTGCAACTGTGCAGGTGCACAACCACCATCGAAGAGTCTTGTGGAGAATATAGCAAGTTCATAACCACCACTTGTGCACTCACAAAGTTTTTGGAATTGTCCTTAGAACCAGCAATGCTGTTATACAGTCCCTTGCTGAATTATCAACACACGTGCAAACACTAACAGTCCCTACTTCTCACATATTGTCCATATACTATGACCAACAGAACTGTGTGCAGTGAAATGTAACTTACAAGTTAATAATATGATGAACTGGTGTCAATTACAATTTTATAACATAAGAATACAATTACAAAGGTACAAAATACATCATTAAAAACATAACAATACAGATAACATTTGTAGTACAAGCTTTACAACAGAATAGAAATAAACATATACATCAGTGTTATAGGAATTATGACATAAGTACATACATAAAGATCAGAATAATTATTGAAACATCCACTTCACACATTAGCATTAAAACAAAACAGAATAAATAATGTCTAAGCATATTTACAAGGTAAATAACATATTATTAATGCCAATTATATTTGAGGATAACAGTATTCCTCATCATAGTGAATGTAGCTTAATATTAAAAGAAGAAAAAATTCTATGAAACTACACAGAGACAGGAAGAAAACAAATACACAAGGGTACACAAACACATAGTGGGATAACACAAGGAAAGGACAGGGTTTGTTTTACTGCAGTATTTTGCAAACAAAATTCTCTTTGCTTCTTGGAAATCTCCCTTCATTCATCATTATTCCCAAAAAGTCCTATCTATACCTCCTTCCTGTATTCTATTCATATTTCTTTCAAAATAATTGTTTCTCATTGTACAATACTCATTTTGACCCAAATCTTTTTCATATAACTTCGCAATGCATTCTTTACCTATTCTCCATAGTCAGTTTCTTATATAGTCTACCCCCTATCAAGCTAACTTAAATCTACTGAGCTCAGATGCTAAACTAAGGGACAAGACAATGCAGCAGCACATAACAAATTAACACAAACCACAAGGACAAAAAATTCAAATTGGCAAAGCAATTGCAATATTTCAACTAATATAAGGCAATGAGCAGCAAACAAGAAACATAAATTAGTAGTAAAACTGGCTTAACAGCGTAATACAAACACAAATTCAGTAACATTATGCCTGGCAAACAGCTGCAGCAAATGCACTTATATCTAAACATGACAAAGCTCAAGCAGAAAAAATATTACAGTAAAAATGGCCATGTTTAATACCTATGTCACATCTTAAAACTAGAGTGATGCATCACGAGAACTTACACTAGCAGATAAGTTACCAAATCGTAAAGAAATTATTTATGCAATTCCTGTAAAGGGAAATGTCTATTTATGTGCCCTCGTTTTCTTGGAAGTAGATAATAAATTTCTTATTGACTGGATCTGTAGGCATAAAATAACTATATTAACACATATATTACATTTTATTTTAACCAATGCTGCAGTGCAACTAGCAAGACAATAGCCGTGAAATGTTTCTCATCGTTTCATTAGGCATTTCAGTAAATATCATAAATTACGAGCTCCACAGTATGCTTTCAACAAGGAAATGTCAATAGCGAGGATAATGGCCTCCCTTTTTTTTTCCTACCTGTGCTTCCGGAAAAGCACACCCTAATGGCTTGTTCTCCAGGTGTCTGACACAGCTGTGTGCCGACGATGCACGTGCAGGTGGTCACTTAACATTCTTACAGAAATATTTATGACAGCAGTTTCCGCTACAGTGACAGTCTCATATAAAAATATTTCACAGGTCGAGAATTTACATTGCAAATGTGTAGAAACAAAATCCTATGAATATGACAGTGTCCAAAAAAAATTTTCGCCGGCATTGTGATACATTCACGCATTTACACACATTTCATAACTCTTAAAGTACGATTCTTGGCTTCCAATATCCTTTTTCACAAGTCAAGAGCCCCTAACTTCTATTCATTATTCATATACATATAAACACGTAATCACATTCCTCATATATGGTAGCATCATCTTATTGACATAAACATACCTCAACAGCATAATACACATCGTCGTCGTAAAAATAACATCATAACACCTCAGTCAAATCTCAAAATCGTCGTAGCATCCTGCAATAATTTCAAAACCTAAAGAAAATTCTCTGCTCATTTCAATAGTGTCATCTACCTCAAACGTACTATAAAAATCATGATCTCATCCCAAATACATCATTCAAAGCTCTCATAGTATCACAATGGGTCCGAAAAAATATGAACAGTGCACAAAGTACAGACAAAATACAATTTCGTAAGTGTGAAGTAATCCAACTCTGTAATTGCGTAAACATGTATCACTGACGTAGTAAAAAAACATGTTTATCTCTCAGTTAAATGATCAGATAGCTGTGTAATTTGTGTTTTAGAGGAATATGGTACCGATGTGTAAAGTTGTATAAGCAAATACCATATTAGCTAGGGCTCCTTGTGCTTGCCAAACACATGGTACACAAAGTAGGAGTGTACCCCCCTGAGGATTATTGTAATTATACCCTCAGGTGTTACAGATTACAGCAATGGAATGAAATGTATCACGGAAAACTTTCTTTGTAATTCAAAAATCTTTAAAAATAAATGTTTTAAGTACAAAATTAATCACTCAAATACGTGTCCTGTAGCGCTAAATATGTGTCTTGCTGTAAGATAATCTCTGTGGAAGTGTCGTAGTTATCGTCCTCCGAAAGCTAAGTTCTGCAGAAGACAATGTACTTACCTCATGATAAACAAAAGTGAAATGCTTTGCGTATAGATAACTTAGTTATTACGCTTATTGTTGTGATGAAGAAATTACTGTGCTGTAACGTATTGTTGTGCTACGGAAAAGGCTGTCTCATTGTAGCTATACCACAAAAGTTACTACTAAAACATGTTTTACTTTCCAAAATAATACAGAAAAACTGTGCAGGTATAAAACAGATACACCGCAAAAGCAACAATGTAAATTGTGTCACATATTAGTAGCGTCGTGATATAATTGTGTAGCTGTCACATTAACTAACCACTGTGTCATCTGGTATCTCCCAGAAAGTACTTTAATTCAGAATGTATTTTCAAGTAAACCAAAATGTTGCATTAGAATCTCATTAGCAGTACCAGTAAATGTTCTAAGTATGTGAGCCTTATAGTCGTTACGTAATCGTGCAACTAACAAGCAAGAATGTACACACACAATAACATTGTGTCGTCTGTTCGCAATAACAATGCATTCGTAATTTCTGTTTGAATAAGTTCTCTTGGTTCTTGACTGGATATTTAACTTTAAACATTGTTGCATGGTAACAGTTTCTAAAGCATACTAGTAACGTGAAGTGAAACGTTTTATGGCAAAGACAAAGTTAAAAAGCAGATTATCTCTCAATAAATGGTTTTACATGTGAAATGTGGTGTAAACCTTTACTCTTCCTAGTACGCAGAGTTTCAACTTTAACGCAATTATCATGCGGTATACGTCGGTGAGGAATGCTAAAATTTTTCTCAAGGTTAGCGTCTATGTTATTTTTCTCTGAGCCAGCGGGCGCACGCGGCAGACTGCGGTGCGAGTCATTGTCTGTTTCTTTGTTGGCGCGTGTCGTTATTGGGATCTGGAGACCTAACTTCTACAAATTCGCCTTGCCGAGAGGGCTCTGCTCTGTTAGATCCCCGCCAGTTCTGGTGAAATTCACGTCTGTCGTTTTGTCGGTAGTTTACACAGTTTCTTGTTTGTCGGTCATGTGGTGGAGAATTTCTCCCTGAATTATCACTGCATGGTGGAGCGTTGCGTCTGAAGTTATTCTGTCTCCTGTGATAATAATAGTTCTGGTTGCCAAATTGTCTGTTTCTTTGATTGTCTCTGTGATAGTCATTACCGCGGAGAGGTGATCTTTCCCTGTAATTATTACTACTCTGCCAACGGTTGTCATACGGGTGGTGTCTGTTTTGGTCACGATTTACGTTATAAGAATAGCCTTGTCGTGTCCAGATATTATTTCTTTCATAACTTCCGAAATGCCCTGTGTTATTATTTTGTGGCTGTTCCATATTTCTACGTCCCTCTTCCCGTATTGGAGCGCCAGTGTCCTCTGAAATACGTAATTCTTGTATTACCTGTGTCAGCTGATCTTGTACTTCCCAGATTTCTCTTTTGTACTGTGTATTGATTTGATTTTGTTTGAATTTTCTTATTTGTTCATACTCTTCAGTGTCATTAAAGACTACCGGTTTTGTGTCATTCAGATTATCATCTACCAACGCAGATAAATTATTTAGCTGATCCGAAAGTTCAACTACTTTCTCTGATAATGAACTGATTTCCTCCATGTGTCTTTCTGAACCAATTTTCAGAGTATCTACTGTGTCCTTTAAGTTTTCCTGAGTTTTTGCAAGTTGCGTAACCGAATCGGTAGATGCAACTGAGTCCATTTTAGCTTGCAAGGTCTCATGATTTTCATGAACAATAGTTTGCAGTTCTTTTATGGCTGCTTCGTGATTCTGTAATGCATTTTCATGACGCGAAAAAATAGGTTGGAAACGCTCACAAATTTGTGTTTTTACCTCATTACAGACTTTTTGACATTTCGATTCAATGTTATGTAACTCAGTAGTTAAATCTTCACATGTTTGTTCAAGTGTGGTGTCTAACTTCCGAAGATTTTGTTCCATTGTGTCTAACTTTTGAAGCTTTTGCTGTGTTTGTCTCTGATTTTGTTCCATTGTGTCTAACTTTAGAAGATTCTGTTCCATTGTGTCTAACTTTTGAAGATTTTGTCCCATTTGTCGCTGATTTCGTTCCATTTGTTGCATTAATTGCAATAATAATGTATTAGTGTCTGGAATCTGTTTCTCTATGCTTTTTGGCAGTGCATTTTCACCGGCAACATTCACATTTTGACAAGCAGAAAATGTGTCTTGACTCATTTGAGAAAACGGTGAGGACGCAAAACCTGAATCTACAGTATTTGCAAAATTGTGTCCTATCATTTCGGATTCCTGAGGCGAGCTGTTGCCGACCGATCGATCGATAATGCTTCCCTGTTCACTACCTGTTTGACTGTCTACACCATTATTGGCCGCCCGCTCCATCTCCCTATGCACAATTACCAAATTACTACTTCGAATGTCTGTTAATTCACTACCCAGTGGTGCTGATAAGCTACGCTCGTCGTCACTATGATTTCTCAGTTTACTTTGAAGCCTAGTGCTACGTTTTTCACACGTCATTATTGTCACAATATTTCACACGATAACACAGAAAAGCACAATTTGAAGAGCAAAAATAAGAGAAGACATTAACATAGTTCTGAAAATAATATCTAGTTAATTGCAGCTTCAAATACTTGGTGCAAATCTACATGCATGCCACAACTGTTTTACTGTACAACAATGAAAGGCTGCAACTACAAAGAGATTCTCTCTACAATTACGCGCTAGCAATAAACAAAAGCTACACTAAATACACAAACTACAAGAAAAAATCAGAAGATTCCAGTGAGGTATCCTAGGCTAAGGGTCAACATATTTTTCACAAATAACTTACCTCACAAAAATCTTCATTACTGGAACTACTGCAATACAGCGAGCGCCACTACTGCCAGCTAAATAAAAGATTCAAACTACGGAAGGCACTAACTACTGATAGGGATAGTTAGCAAATGAAAGATATTAATAGAGAACAAACGATGTATTTACCTTAATAGTCATAATATATATATAGCAGTTCATGACAAATTACAAACCTCCGCCATCTCTCTCCCCACATCCACCACTGCTGGCGGCTCACCTCCAACGCTACGCGCTGTTCACATCCAGCTGCCGCTGCCCAACACTACAATGGCAGACAACAATGCAAACTAGCCACAGGCTGCACACAGCACAGCCAGTGATTTTCATACAGAGCGCTACGTAACTTTGCCAATAATAAAATATAAACAGCCTACTTACAATCTGAACTACTACTAAGCTAAGCAGACGATATTAGATAAAATTTTAAATGACGATGACTTTCTTTTTTTCATGTACCGCTTTTGACTGAATAAAGCCTGTTGCCGCAATCTGTGCTCAAGTTGCCTGCGAAAACCCTACGAAAAGTCGTCAAGCAGTTTTGGAGATTACTGTATCCAACCAGGCGGTTTTAGATAAAACTTTAAATCACAATATCTTCTTTGCTCGTGATCATCCCGCCATATCCATAAACACATACAACAATACTTACTCATTCCTCTCCATTAATGTGGCTTCCGCTCAGATTTCTCCTCCTATGACCAACTCCTGTACCTTACTCATCTCCTATCCCACCAAATCAGCAACTGCAAATCCTCCATTTTTGTCCCCCTCGATCTCAAAAAAGCATATGACTGTGTATGGCATTCCTGCCTCCTCTTTACGTTACAGACCTATACACTTCCCATAAATTATGTCCACGTTATCGCTCCCTTTCGCTGTGACGGCCCGTCTTACGTCACCGTCAACAGCACCAGCTCTTGTACCGTCCCATTGCAGGTCCGCCTCAGTGTTTCGTCCTCTCTCCTCTCATGTACTTCCGATATGCGAAAGCCCCCTCCCCGTGTTCGTCTCCAGTATACCGATGTGACCACCTTTCTCGCCTTGTATCTGCCCTCCAGAAATCCCAACGATTCCTCCAGGTCCAACTCAGTCACTTCATCTCCTGGTGGTTCCTCAAAATCAACCCTACCAAAACACAAGCAATAATTATAGGCCGTACCACCCCCAGGTTTCATTCGCCCCCACTTTTAGCTTACCATTTACGACCGTCCTATCCAGTTCACTAAAATACCTCTGACTATCCTTGATTGCCGAGTAACATCTAAGCCCTTTCTACTAACAATTCAGAGGAGAGCCCACAACAGAATAAAATAACAAACTAGTAACTGGGCGAACATGGGGATTGTGCTCTTCCACAATCCTCCACATGCATAAATCACTGATCAGACCCATTCACTGCTCTGCCAATGTGGGATAGACTTCCGCTCCTCCCTCTGTTTATCACGGTGTCCTGAAATACGTACCCAGTGAAATTCGCAGTCAGGAAAGGTCCTCTAATCTCCCCGTCCGATCTCCGCCCGGCAGGTAGGAGAGCCAAAGGCGTCATTTTATGGCAATGTGTGGCCGCAATAGTGTTGCCAGCAACATCGCTGCACGCTTCAATGCCCAGGCCATATCCGTCTCAGTTCTTGTCTCTATGTGTTTGCCTTTTACTATCAGCCTCGATTCTTCTTCCTCAGCCGACAGTGCCGCTGTGTCAAGTCACGTGAAACAACATTATTTCGTTCTTGGAGATTAGAGTCGTCTAATGAATTACACGAACCTCTGCTCCAGTAATACAGAAGCAGCTACAGGTATGTGAAATTAGGCAAACGAGACAACCAACGAGAAATCCATGAACGTGATAAATTCATCTACAACTAGAGCGAAAGAAACAGAAAGTAATGCATAGAAAGAGCGGATTCAGAAAAAGGACATTCGCACTGCTATCATTTTATAAGATCTGCAGTACTGAACAGAAATTTTATTCTACAACGGTTATCAAGACGCTTGAACGTTTTTGAAGCTTCATCACGTGTTTTAAATGGGCATCAATTTGCCAACTGTTATTATTTTATTGCGATGGCTGTATACATTACTTAGCGCGCCCTGTAACTCTTCTCATCTCTGGTCTACGACTTTAATAAATTCTTCTAACCCTTCTACCAAAGCATTTCAAATGCCTTGTTCCAAGAAGCATTTGGTGAAAAAATGAACTTTAAAAATATAAAATTTTTCTGTGCGTCGCGTCTGGCAGCTCAAAAATGTGGAAGAAAAGACATTTTTAAACATTTACAACAATGTTACTAATTAAGTATGTAGTGTTGGTTGACTAGTTTCGGACTCCGCCTATTTTCGCAAACCACTTCTTACACAGAACAAAATATGTTAAGAGTGGATGCGTTGATTGTAGATAATAAAGGTATTATAAATTATATGATTCATATGGTAACTATTTACGTATTTTGTATTTAGGATGTGTTTGGTGTGCACAGTTCTATTTATGTCACCACACTTGAATGTATCTCAGATCTCTATTCGAAGATGCCACAATTCTATTTACACCTTACTGTACCGTTTTATGTTAATGTATGTGCAAAATATATACATATTTAATTGTGTTGCCTTCATTACCCAGAATCACGTGATCCACGTGCCAAGGATATTTTATATACAGTGCAGAATTTGTTCTCATTTGTTCTCATTTGATCACACATAGCAGGCATTTTCGTAATTTTGACAGAGACACACTCAACACCAACATCATTTATAAAGTGGCCAAAACATGACGATATAACTATTCTAGCAGTTAAAAAAAACGAATGCCACGAATGTAATAAAGCCTACATTGGACAGACGGATATTTAAGGGACCTGGACGTGAAGTGACGGAAATTTTCGAAAACAAATTTCTCCCGTTTCAAAAATTGTATATTTTATCTACTTCTCAATTGTTGATTTGGTCTTATACGCTCTTTGAACAAATTTCTGCGAACTAATGATGATAATGATGTATGGTTTGTGGGATACTCAACTATGCCGTCATCAGCACCTGTACAAAGTCCCAATTTTCACACAGTCCAATTTTTACACAGTGATGATGAAATGATGAGGACAACACAAACACCCAGCCCCCGGGCAGAGAAAATCCCCAACCCGGCTGGGAATCGAACCCGAGACCCCATCATCCAGACGCAGCAACGCTAGCCCGTGATCCAGACGCAGCAACGTTAGCCACTAGACAAAGAGCTCGCACAGTCTGCGAACCAGCCACGCTCATGCGACATGCAAGGAATATCAGCATAAATATTTCGTGCCCGCCACAGTCAAGGAAACAATCAAGCCAATATACAGGAACCTTGCAGATACAAAATTACCTAACAGATGTCTCCATAGCCATACACCAAACCCCAATGAGAGTTTCACCAGCGGCGTGTGGCAAAGAGTTCCAAAAACAGTGTTCGATTGACAGTACTAAGGTGTAATGGATGCTGCCATCTGTTTCAGTGATGGTGTAATTAGCAAGACAAAACTAATGGGCAAATTAGGCATCTAACCAGGAAATAATATGATAGCTGTGTTGAATGCCAAAGATTTTCAGATAGTAAATGAAGCTGAAAGGGTTGCGAAAGTCAGCACAAACGGTCCAGAGTAAGGAAAAGATTCCTGAAAATGTCTACAGAGGATGAAGAAGCAGCTCGCCAGCAATAATAATGCTGATGGAATGTTCTGAAAGAGGCGTACGACGAGTCAAAAACACTGATAACTATCTTTTCTCATTTTCTCAAAGCTACATTCTCAGGACATTAGGTACCTATATCTTCTCAATGATTTGAGCTATGTTCACTAAATTCCTCCAAAGTGAACCGTCTATTGTCGTATTTCTTAAACTATAACAGATAATTAAATAGCTTTCCTTGTACAGCTTTAGTTAATGTCATTCAGTGTTGGTACAAAACATCAACTTCCTTGGTATTGTAGATGAAGAATAGCACGTGATGGAAGTGAGGCGTAGATATGCAGCCCGTTGAACTCCATGTCCCCTTAAAACGAGATACACAGGATACATAAACAGAAGCGAAAATAACCTTTTAATTTTCAGCAAGCACCATCCTGACTTAGGTTTTGCGTGATTTCCCTAAATCGCTCCAGGTAAATGCCGAGATGGTTCCTTTGTAAGGGCACGGCCGACTTCCTTCCCTAATACGATGAGACCGATGACCTCGCTGTTTGGTCTTTTCCCCCCAAACAACTCAACCCAACTACAACCGAAAACAGAAAAACCAATTTACAAACACACAATTTAAAGGTATAACCACTTCTACTTCACAACAAATAAATTTTAAATAATAATAAAGTAAAATATGGTCTGCAGCCGTGGATCAGCGTATGGTACATGTAATGTTTGTAAGACGGATTGTCATACTAATTAAAAGTCCAGTATTAGGCACGAATATAGGGACGTTAGCTGTACACGGCTTCTTACGTCACACCTAGCGCTACATACATGCAGCCCTTGTACGAGGCACCTTCGTCTTCACACATTATGCGACATCTCATGTTATGTAGTTTACATTACATATACATGATATACCATCCGTAGTTATGAACCACACATTATGTTTATTTTAAAGTATGCTTTTGGCAAGTAGGAGAGATACGATTTTTAAATTATATGCTTGTAATTTCATATATATGCTTTATATTGTTACTGAAGATGGACGATGTTAAACGATACAGGCTATATGTGAAAAGTTTGTGATTGCGTCAGAGAGAAAATAAAAAAATATTAAACAGTCAATCATGGTACTCCATACATGAAATGTCGTTTCTTATAGGAAGTGACAATGTAGTACCTATGCATTTTTCGTAATAAACAGACTCCCATCACACATTATCCAAGCTTTGGACTGGCTAAATGGCAGGAGCAAACTGTCATTTAAGCGTGTTTAAAACGAGTTTTTTGTATTTTCTATTTTTTTGTACTTAATTTTTTAAATTTTATATTTTATTTTTAAATTTGTAAGTTACTATGAGTATTTATGTTTTGTACATTCTTTTCATGTATATCGTACAACACTAACATGTAGCTTTATTCAAATTTTCGGGCGTAAGAGATTTCTTTCAAACAAGCCATGTTGTCACCATCCTCTTCATACTTTTCTACTATTTTTCCCAGCCTTTCATCAAGTTTCCTGTAAGTTGTTCTCTTTCGTTTGCCTTCCATACATAATTCTGACCTCAGTAACGCACATGCCGAGTTCTCTGCTTCTGTCTTCATACACTCGATCACGTCTTTATTTTTAGGATTCGGTTCTCCGAGAAGTTTATTAAGTTTCTCGTGCCAACCTTCTGCAGCGTTGGTGGTACGATGGCGCCGTCTGTAGCAGTTCCAAAGACTGATCGTGTTTTCGTCGTTTCACAAACATCTATCAACAAAACAGTCGAAAAACTGTGAAAGTCTGGCAATATACGGTGCTTGTAAATGTATCACGAGCCAGCCATCTCAGACATCTTCAGGTCGAAGGAACACCAGAGCAGCACACATGCGAATTTGTAGCCTTACTTCTTCGTTTTCTCTGGATTCGCAAGTAAGTTGCAAGTCTTGCACTTTCCTCCAGAGAGGTTTCTTCATATGAAAATGGCAGCCATGCACTTGAACCGACGGGATCACAACTCTTGGGGCAGAAATAGAAGATGATTCGAAATCAACGGTGACGTTATTAGGTTTCTATTGTGGTACATTGTCCACAACATTGCGGAAAAGACGGATATGCTTCTTTTCTTTTATTTGGTAAGAATTCAAAATCCACCGAATATTCAAATGTGTGCGAAATCTTATGGGACTTACCTGCTAAGGGCATCAGTCCCTAAGCATACACACCCTTAACCGAAATTATCTATAAGGACAAACACACACACCCATGCCCAAGAGAGGACTCGAACCTCCGCCGGGACCAGCCGCACAGTCCGTGACTGCAGCTCCCGAGACCGCTCGGATAACCCGCGCGGCAGCCACCGAATAGATGTTTGTTTCGTGCTTTGAACTTCCGAGGTCTGCATGAATAGTATATATTTGCGATAATTCCTTGCTACAGTATTTGAAGGTCTCATCTACACTCCTGGAAACACCGTGAATTCATTGTCCCAGGAAGGGGAAACTTTATTGACACATTCCTGGGGTCAGATACATCACATGATCACACTGACAGAACCACAGGCACATAGACACAGGCAACAGAGCATGCACAATGTCGGCACTAGTACAGTGTATATCCACCTTTCGCAGCAATGCAGGCTGCTGTTCTCCCATGGAGACGATCGTAGAGATGCTGGATGTAGTCCTGTGGAACGGCTTGCCATGCCATTTCCACCTGGCGACTCAGTTGGACCAGCGTTCGTGCTGGACGTGCAGACCGCGTGAGACGACGCTTCACCCAGTCCCAAACATGCTCAATGGGGGACAGATCCGGAGATCTTGCTGGCCAGGGTAGTTGACTTACACCTTCTAGAGCACGTTGAGTGGCACGGGATACATGCGGACGTGCATTGTCCTGTTGGAACAGCAAGTTCCCTTGCCGGTCTAGGAATGGTAGAACGATGGGTTCGATGACGGTTTGGATGTACCGTGCACTATTCAGTGTCCCCTCGACGATCACCAGTGGTGTACGGCCAGTGTAGGAGATCGCTCCCCACACCATGATGCCGGGTGTTGGCCCTGTGTGCCTCGGTCGTATGCAGTCCTGATTGTGGCGCTCACCTGCACGGCGCCAAACACGCATACGACCATCATTGGCACCGAGGCAGAAGCGACTCTCATCGCTGAAGACGACACGTCTCCATTCGTCCCTCCATTCACGCCTGTCGCGACACCACTGGAGGCGGGCTGCACGATGTTGGGGCGTGAGCGGAAGACGGCCTAACGGTGTGCGGGACCGTAGCCCAGCTTCATGGAGACGGTTGCGAATGGTCCTCGCCGATACCCCAGGAGCAACAGTGTCCCTAATTTGCTGGGAAATGGCGGTGCGGTCCCCTACGGCACTGCGTAGGATCCTACGGACTTGGCGTGCATCCGTGCGTCGCTGCGGTCCGGTCCCAGGTCGACGGGCACGTGCACCTTCCGCCGACCACTGGCGACAACATCGATGTACTGTGGAGACCTCACGCCCCACATGTTGAGCAATTCGGCGGTACGTCCACCCGGCCTCCCGCATGCCCACTATACGCCCTCGCTCAAAGTCCGTCAACTGCACATACGGTTCACGTCCACGCTGTCGCGGCATGCTACCAGTGTTAAAGACTGCGATGGAGCTCCGTATGCCACGGCAAACTGGCTGACACTGACGGCGGGGGTGCACAAATGCTGCGCAGCTAGCGCCATTCGACGGCCAACACCGCGGTTCCTGGTGTGTCCGCTGTGCCGTGCGTGTGATCATTGCTTGTACAGCCCTCTCGCAGTGTCCGGAGCAAGTATGGTGGGTCTGACACACCGGTGTCAATGTGTTCTTTTTTCCATTTCCAGGAGTGTATAAAAAAAGTTTTGTTTATTCTTTGGATCCTGTCTTCCTGCTTTTCAGCTAAGAAGTATTGGAACGGTTGTCTGATCATTTAATATTAAAAGACTACGACCAAGCTGTAGACGGGGCCAAGGAACTGACATATCAGACGTGATTTAACACATAAATAATTTATTCATAACATACAATACATAACACCAACTACGAAATCCTGCTTCGATGCTTACAATTGCCCAAAATTAGAGGGCCACCACTTTCGAATTGGAAAGGCTTTAATTTAAGAAACTAAAACGCCTATTATAATTTTTAAAAATAATAATAACAACACATAAGTAAGCGCTATGTGAACGCACTCTTAAATCTTTAATTATTAATCACAAAACGTGGGTTTACCACATTTAAATTCTCATTGCAATATAAAACATATATACATGAATTCACAAGACAGCATGGTTTCAAAATTTCTACCTGGACAACCTATGGTCCTAAAACTTTCGTATTACATTCCAGCCAATCACATTAATAACTTGTAAACACAGTTGGTAAAATACAAACGTTTGCACTATAATCAATTTTAATAATTCACAATCACTCAAAACAACGTCATAAGTTCGATACGGAGCATGTAAGCCTGTTCTTTCGGACCAACATAGGCACGAGGGCCACCATAACAGAAGTGCGGTAGTTGCCTTTAGGATAGGTTCTCCCATTAGCTTAATCACTGAGCAGATACTTACTTAAGCGGTAGGTAAGATAATTAATGCAATAGAAGGTATTTCTAAAGCTTTTTTCCTTCCTCCCTTTTAACAAGGAGGTTTTAGTGAGGTGGAAGTTACACTCTGAGGAGACGCAATAGCAATCTAGCGGGCACGCCTTCACGAGGACGCCATGCCACTACACACGTACTGAACTAGCCGCGTATCTGCTGATCAAGCCAGACATTAACAACACAGTTCCATATTCCTGACACCCAAATAGTCGGGATAAAAAAAAAATCCCAAGAGCCCCAGATCCAGCATAGCTTCAGAACAGACCTTACTTCATGTGGTTGCCTTCACAAATACAGGTATCGAAATGAAAACAACAACGTGTAACAACATTCCCTAATGAGCACAATGTTCTTCTTTAGGTCCCGGTAGCGCTAGACAACACTGACATGCCAATGTTAACAAACCTCTAAGGCAACACCCTCCAACTGAGAAGCCGAAACCAATGTGACCCCTTATCAGCTCTATGACAGGACTCGAACCCCCAACTGCTGTCAGTGCAACTCACTTAGACTAAATACAGCGCAAATAGTATGGCGGACACATATACCCAGGGATTAACAGAACACTAGACTGGACTATAATTAACCTTAATAATACAGCACTAGATCCTGGGAGACAAGGAACTAACTCCCCACCCGAAATTCTGCAACCACAGGGCGGGAGGATGAACTACCAAAACATAGAAGTGCAAACGTACACAAATAACTATCAAAATACACCACTACACCGGTTAGCAACGATGCGTGGAGGAATCTGCACTGTCAGAATTGCACCAGTGAACAGAACAGAGGATTGCCACAGCGGTGGCTACAAGGTGGGAAAGGCGACTGATGAACTCAATCCCAAAGGACGATCAACTTGAAACATTCACACTTAACTTCTTTTCTCCTTTCCCTCGGCGCACTTCGTCGTTTGTCCGGGACTGCTGTGCACTATTCTGAGCCGTCCCCAGTCGTCCCGGCAGACACCGGCCCAGCCGAACTGCTCCCGGACTCAAACCCTCGCCGAACGGTGGCTTCACCGCTCCATGATGGTTACTGTTTGTTTGCCTTCGTCGACGCAGGCGACGATTAGACTGCCATCCGCCTCCCGTGGACAACCAGTGAAGAGCGGACAGAGGGGCCCAACCAGGCCGGCGTTCCTGCACGGGTAGAAGTGCGGGTTCGATAACAACACCCGTACGCGGAAGGCAGGATGTCGACGTCACCAGAGCAGACACGAAGGCCACTGCGCGACAACCTCCTCCAGCGTTTTTTTTTTTTTTTTTTTAAATGTGGTGGTGCTGAAGTCTGATCAACTTCGTTGATTTTTACTTCTGTAGGGAATGGAAGGGGTAAAAATTTTCTCTTTATTTATTTATTCTTCTTTCAGCTTTAGTTTGGGCACACAGAAGGGTCCTTTAACTCGCTGCTTTTGGTGTGTATTTGAAAACATGTGTGGAGAAGTGCTAAAGGACGATATGTCCTTAAATTATGGAGAAGTACGTAGGGATATCATTTACGGAGGCTCAAATACTATCGCCTTCGGTACTTTATATTTGTGGTTGCGTAAGGGTTCTACCATACCTACTATGGTGAGTTGTGGTGTACTGTCACGTATCATGTCCAACTTCCGAAATAAGGTTCGTGCCTTCTCCTTGACCTTGTCTGAGAGGTAAGATTCGCTTAAGGCTCGATGAACGTCATGATTTCGGATCCACCATTGGGCTCCTGTGATCCATCGTAGGCATCTGCTTTGTACAACCTGTAACTTCTTGTAGTTAGTGGCACACGTAGTACCCCAAGAGGTCGATCCATGCAAAATAGATGGTTCGACTGTGGCATGGTACAACTGGAGTTTCGTGCGTTGGCTGAGGTATAAGCTCTTCAGAAATGGGAGGAGAGCTCCCAGCATTTTGAGGCCAAACGTCTTCTTCTCCATAATGTGATGACTATACAACAGTTTGGCGTCCAGATGCACTCCCAGGTATTTTACAGTTGTTGCCCAGGGGAGTGGCTGGTCTGATATCCGTAGGCGTTCATTGACGATGGGTCTCCGACGTGTGAAGAGAATAACTTTGGTTTTCTCTGCGTTTACCGTTATTTTGTTCCTGTGGGTCCAGTGGTCCACTAAATCTAGTTGGCGCTGCATCCGTGTGACGAGGTGGTCCATTCTGGTGCCTGCAGTCAGGAGCGCTGTGTCGTCGGCATAGAAACTGGCAGTAACATGTGGCACCGTCGGGAGGTCGTTAATATATAAATTAAACAGCAGTGGAGAGATGACCGATCCTTGTGGAAGTCCTTCGAGGACAGGCCGTGTTGTTGAGTTCTTGTCATCAATGCGAACATATAATCTGCGATCCTGAAGAAAATTGTCGAGAAGTTTTAAATAGCAGTCTGGTAGGGGAGTGGTACGTCGGAGCTTGACGATCAAGTTGCGTCGCCATACTTTATCGTACTCCTCCAGCGTGACCGCGCTCGCCTATAAATAGTACAGGCCAAAGGGTCTGCTGCAGTAAACACGTGAGGCGGTCGTGTTACCAACCTACAGTTTCTAAGTACACCGAAGACAGAACTCACAATCTATAGTGGGTACACTACTGGCGGGAGTTCAAACGAAAGAGCTTCATAAAAGACCAACCCTGAAGAACCGCGGAAAAAGGAAATAGAAGCGAAGCAATAAAAGACAGCAACGAGATGCTAGAGCCCGATCGCGCCCAAACACTGTCGATTACCAAAAATATTGGCTCCACACGACGCTCAGGAAACGAGCCGTTGAAAGATGAAAGTACACACGGCTCAACTATCATCCTATCTCCAAAGCTGTCATCACTTAAGAGAAAACTGCTGCCGTCATTCCTTGTTAGTAACTCTCCTTGAAGGTCAACTTCTTGTCGTGTTTCTGGCTCTTTCTGATTGCCATGTGATTTAGCCCGGTGCATGTATAATATCCTCTTCATTGCTTGCTGTTCTGGCATTTCCGTAACAAAATGATACCCTCGATCGTGCAAGTTGCCTAACTCTTCGGTACGTATTTTAGAAATCCAAGTCTGTTCCTCTCGTGATCTTTTCTTCGCCTGATTCGATGTCTTTTTTACTTCTAAGCGAGCGTCATCCTCGTTTGAACTATGCACAATATAGACTTTGCTCTTAAGCATTCCTCGGCAATATGTTGTTCTATGTTTCGAACAGCTCCATATCGCAGTCCCAACTGCTATGGTTCTCTTTGTGATGCACGAGTAACCATCATAGTGGGCACGTAGTTTACCGTGGGTGGTTGTTGTCACTTCCATATTGAACGTGTAAACATACAGAGACTCAAGGTGAACGAGCTGAACACTCAGAAAGTCAGACTCACACTGGCAGTGACCGTCCAAGCGGTCAGTCACCTGAGTGGACGCGGACTTCCCGAGTACAGGTAGGCCGTGCCGCACAGGGATCGTTTCCGGTGGATGAAAACTCCGAGGGTCGCAGGTAGCCGCTGCCCTTCAGCAGATAGCTTCCAGCAAAACTGGGTGTGAATTCACAGATTTCTGGCTGGGTGCGATTTTCACTTATCCGTTTATCACGCATTACAAATCCTCGAACACGATGCCTTTCGAGTCTGCTTACCTACCATGACCCAGGTCCTGTAACAACTTGTAAAATCCCCTTTCCTCCTCTTCCATCCTGAACATCTCTGAATACCGTATTTTATCCGTAAACTCGACACCTTCCCCCCCCCCCCCCCCCCTGCTCACTGATCCTGGTTCCCTGGCGCACCTCTACCACCACTTTCCCCCAACACTTCTCTCTCCACATCCTCTCACAACGACATTTTAATCGCCTTTCCTTACCCGACCATGAAATCCGTCCTGGCATACTCCTGTCCTGCCAAATCTAGACAGAACCTTTCCACTCCTCTCCACCCACACCCTAAGCCTTGGTCCAGAACGGCATCCCACATTCCTCCAACAAGCATCCGCCCACACATACACCCTCCTACACGCTACCTCAACTGCTTAGTTCCCATGATACCCCTCTTCCCGGCAGTCTAGGCCCACTCATCTTTCCTTATGCCTTAGTGCCTTAGTGAGTCAAAACACTGGATTTTTACTTTTAAGTTGTACAACTGTCCCTCTGTCTGATATCATCTGTGAAATATTCATCCGCCATTTCGTGTGTGTCAAACTTTTACTTAATCAACAAATCGACATTTAATATGCTTAAATTATGCAACTGAGTCCGTCTTTTTATTATGTCAAACATTATGTTGTCAGCTGCCGTGTCCAATTTCATAATATGTTTTAAAATTTTTAGGCTCATATTGGCGAAGAGCGGTACTTGTACCCAGTGGCCGCCCCCCCCCCTCCCCCCGCCTGGATAGGCAAGGGAAAGCCGGCCGGAGTGGCCGTGCGGTTCTAGGCGCTACAATCTGGAACCGCGTGACCGCTACGGTCGCAGGTTCGAATCCTGCCTCGGGTATGGATGTGTGTGATGTTCTTACGTTAGTTAGGTTTAAGTAGTTCTAAGTTCTAGGGGACTGATGACCACAGCAGTTAAGTCCCATAGTGCTCAGAACCATTTGAACCATTTTTTTGACAAGGGAAATGAAATGATGTTAAAGGAAAAGAAAACAACTTTCTTCGTGATCCGTTGGGATGAAGTAAAGCCTGTACATTCGACCAATCTAAGCTCGTGTTACCTGTCAAAATCACATCAAAATTAGTTTTGGAGACTAAGGTGTACAAACAAACAGACAGACAGACAATATGGTTTTACAGTTTTCTTATTAGCACAGAATACTGAAGTCCTTCTCGCAACTGTTGTTATTCCTTGTACGTTATATTTTGGTTTGTGTACACTGCTGACCAAATCGGGTGTACTTGTGGTTAGCAGGTGATTACTATTATATTCAGCCGGCCGCTGCGGCCACGCGGTTCTAGGCACTTCAGTCCGGAACCGCGCGACTGCTACGGTCGCAGGTTCGAATCCTGCCTCGGGCATGAATGTTTGTGATGTCCTTAGGTTAGTTGGGTTTAAGTAGTTCTAAGTTCTAGGGGACTGATGACCTCAGATGTTAAGTCTCATAGTGCTCAGAGCCATTTGAACCATTTTGTTATATTCACTGTCTCACCAAATGTAACCGGATACCCTGACATAATGCGGAACTGATCACTAGACGCTGCGAGAAATTGATCCACCAGTATAAAAGGAGGTAGGGAGTATTGTCTTGTCGGTAGAGAACCAGAATGGGTCGGTCAAGAGAGCTCAATGATTTCTACCATGGACTAGCCACTGGATGTTGTAATATTATTTGATTTCAGATAATTTGCATATGAGATATTTGCCATAAAAGAAAAGGACAGCCAACGAGCTGTAGTTTGTAAAGGTGCTAAGCATCACAGCGCGAGAGTAAAGAAACGAAGTATTTTTTTTTAAATGTGCGTTTATACCAAGACACGCGTCCAGCGCAATCAATGCTGCAAAGTGCAACAACACTGCACAGTGGATGACATCGAACAAGTTACTTAGAGTGACGAATCTCGCTATACACTGTGGAAATCCCATGAAAAGGTTTGGATTTGGCGAATCCTTGAAGAACATTACTTGCATTCATTTCACAGAACTTTGTGCTGCTTACAGTAGAGGAACAGTTCGGAAACGACGATGGTATCTACATTGCTTTGCGCCCTGAAAAATTGTAGGATTTTTGGGGCGATGGTCTCTGAAAACAGGGACTCACCTGCCCCGAGGCCAGACCTGAACCGACTGGCTTTCGGATTAGTTAGATCGCTGACTTCATTCCAGTCTCCAGCGTCCAACATCAAGAAATTCTCTTCTTTCGGCCCATGAGGAAGAGTCAGCTGCCATTCCTCCAAAGACATTAACAAATTCCGTTCAAAGCCACAAAATGTAAATTTTCACGACCGGTAATGTCGCAATTAATAGAATGTTCCGGGTTATTATCCCGTGATAGAATGGATCTCAACTTAAAACCCAGCGTTTCGTCCCCATCTGCACAGGACGTTTTCAAGGCGGATCGGAGCATCTTTGAATGTCCGATTCATACCCTGACTTGCTACTGACTAAAACAAAAAGCACGTGGAAGCAGAATTTTGCTGTAATTAGTACCGAGCGAGGGTATGAATCGGACATTTACGATCCCCCTTGAAAATTTCCTCCGCAGGTGGGGACGAAATGTTGGATTTTAAGGTGAAGGCAGTACAGCCCGAAATATTTTATTAAGAGGGGGGGGGGGGGGAGGGAGCAGGAGAGGTACCACAGGACATTTTAATTTACACTGTCTATACTTTTACAACTAAATTCATAAAACCTTGTCAGCATGACCAGGAACGATTCAGAAGTCACACTCATAGTGGTGGAAAAAATTATTTTTTTTTAATGTAAAGTTTCATCATTTTACACTTCCTATTGGCTGCATTTGTTGCTATAGGTACACATTTCTTCATAACTTAAGAGAGATTGTTCAATGAATTTTGCACAGCATACAAACCATACTTACAGCTGTATGGAAGTCCAGAATTTATTTAGTTTATGAAAAAATGACTGAGCTGTTACATTTTAAACTTCATCTTTAGAAAAAAACACTCAAATTTTATAGTTAATTCTCTCATTTTTACCACAGTTTTTAATACATTTGGAAAACTTTGGAGTTTTGCGTTAAGGAGCTTGTGTTTAATGAGCAGTGCAAACTTCAACGAAGAACCTCTCGTACTTATCAAGAAAAGTGTACCTATAGGAAAAAACGCAGCCATTAGTAAGTGAAAAAAGATGAAATTTTACATGTAAAACCAAATTTATTTTCTTATGTGTTTGAACTTCCACTGCTATAAGTGTGAATCCTTAATCCTTCCTGATCATGTTGACAAAGTCTTATGAGTTTATTTATAAAGCTATAGACAGTGGAAAGTAAAATGTCCTGTGGTGCCTTTCCTGCTTCAAGTCGGCCCGTTCAATGTCCTACCCCCTTAACTGAGAGTTCAAGCCGTCATAAAAGTGAAGGATGCACACATCCTCTACCTGTGTCCACTAACTGGTACCAGTGCGTAATCTACAACGCGAGAAGTTTACACTCAGCTATTTACACATACAGTTAAAACATCTAGATCAGGCTTAAACTGTTATAATCTTAATTAGATGCAGATATTCTCGTTTACAGTGGTAATTAGCGAACAGCTTGAAGCTACGATCCCCCCTTGATCAGACAGTGTACTTAAGAGGATGATTTTTCCTGAAGCACTTGTAAGTAATCGCACTATTATTTTGAGGAAACGCTACAACCCGTTAGTTGTAGAAGCTTTTATGTTTCAGACTTCCATTTAGTTCTGATTTATTGTGATGCTTCTAGGACCAGCTGCAAACCAGCACGCGCTCAAGATTGCATTGTATCGCTTAATAAAGTACTCTTTGAAACCAAAAAGCTGTTGAAAATTACGTCGTTTTTTACGTTTATCGAGGCTGTAGTGCCCACCGAGAAGAAACCAATTACTCTGCTTTCTTCAGACCCCATCACAGCGCATCCTGTCTCCCTCCGTGTCAACACAGAAGGCGGTACCGCGTTCTCCAGCTTGCGGGACAAGCAATTAGCTTTTAAGTCCCTCCGAGATCGTCTTCGCCAAACTCGAGAACTACGCTTGTTAAGTTGAATTATGTGCATGCACAATCAATTTAATCATCCGGCGGAAAGTTTGTCGACTTTGCCGATAAAGCGAGCGGTGTAACGGAAGAAAAACTTGGCGCCGAGTTTGGCGGCGGGAGTTTTCAGAATAACTACCAGCTGCCCGAGAAACGCTGCGCCCGGAGGAAAAATAACTAAACGAGGGGGAGCACCGGGCATCAGTCCACAGCGTGCGTGTGGAGCTCAGGAAAACTACTTCTGGAAGGACTGCAGCGCTTAATCTAGAACGCGAGGAGTTTGCAGTCACGTATTTACACACACAGCTAAAAACATGTGGATGACACTTAAACTATTGTAATCTTAATTAGGTGCAGAGATTCTCTTTTAAAAATCGTAATTAGCGGACGAACAGTTTCAAAATGCTTTGTAAAACTCCGCAAAATCGATAATATAACTTATTCGGATATTGATAATTTTGTAAGAAATAGATTGTATGTGACTGACAACAACAGCATTTCGAACTCTGCTGAAGTCTTCTCGTCAATGGTTGCGAACATTAATGTCAGATTTTATTCCTGCACCAAATTGTATCTTTCGCGTTTATTTTTGATAGAAACCAGTTATACAGCATCCATTAACAACATGATGACAGAGGCTGCTTTCACTCGTGGCTACAGGATTTTATGTCCGAAGTTAGTCACAGGTCGGGGACTACAAATCATTGCTCTCAATTAACATGTAGTTTAAATAAATATCTATGACATTAACTGAGTTTTCCGTGGATGCTTGACACAGCATGACTACAACTTTAGGTAGGAAACCCTTTCTAGATGTTCTGAAAAATATTATTTATTTCATCATGGTGCCATTTCCGACTTCTTAGACCGCCCTCGCGTGATTAAATAAAAAATATTATGTAGAAGATAGAAATGTGTCTCCGTTTAATATTATTAGAAATTCATACTGTGGTGTCACCGCCAGACACCACACTTGCTAGGTGGCAGCTTTTAAATCGGCCGCGGTCCGCTAGTATACGACGGACCCGCGTGTCGCCACTGTCAGTGATGGCAGACCGAGCGCCGCCACACGGCAGGTCTAGAGAGACGTACTAACACTCGCCCCAGTTGTACAGCCGACTTAGCCAGAGATGGTTCACTGACAAATTACGCTTTCATTTGCCGAGACGATAGTTAGCATAGCCTTCAGCTACATTTGCTACGACCTAGCAAGGCGCCATTACCAGTATAGATATTGAGATTCTATTAATGTATCATCAAGAGCGATGTTCTACAAATGTGGATTAAAGTTAAGTATTCCAGAAGCTACGTACTTTTCTTTATAGCATTCATTACGTATCCTGTTTCAGACCTCACGCCAGCCTGCGTGAGTTTAAGCGCGTGCCTTTCGGCTTCCTCTCATTGTGTCTAGGCTGTCTTGTCTAGACACAACACATACTGCATACCTTAATAGCTCACGAAGAAATCAAGTGACTATGAACATACAGTCCCGGATTCGATCACAGGCATTACTTCGATTTGGAATAAAATTTAGTAACACGGGGCCCTGTTCGTTCAGTACAGCCTGACACCCTTGCCCTGCCGCCATTGACCACGTTCCTCTCCAAGATGCAAAGACGTGATATGCCAGATTCTTTATTTAACGCTCCATAGTGTACTGGAAGTAGGAATCTGACGCTGTGGCGTACCAGCTCCTCTCCTTGTCAGTTTTCATGTCCCGTGAGAGGAAGCCTTTACTCTCGTCTAAGCTAACTTTATTTCGTCACCATTTTAGTATTTTGTTTCTATGTTCCGTGACATCCATTCGTGACTTATTTCAAGCTTTGAACGGTATCTTGATTCTCTCAGCTGTATGAAAGATAATCATCTATCTGCTAAACTACCATCTGACAGCGCGTTCTGCGGCAATCATTATCGTGTCACTGTGTCTGGAGAAAGGTTAATGTCCCTAACAACACTCCAGTAGAGTCGATGACAGAGAAACCAGGGAAGAACGGAGGAAGGGAAGGAGACTGACCCTATCAAACACACGTTAGAAGCATTTGAACTAACAGTGTAACAAAATAAAAGCTGTACCATCGACGAACAGCTCACTGGCTTTCCTCGAAGAGACTCTTTTAGGGTTCACGTGAGAAATAAGCCAAACAAATATGGCCAGAAACTTGTCATGATCTGTGACAATGGTACGAGCTACATGATATAGGCCATTCATTATCTTGAGGAGGGAACCACTATAGGTAGAGGGCAGTTGCTGACCATTTTGTGGAACAGAAGTATTATCATGGACAACTATTTCGTGAGAGTGCCTCTTGAAGGATATTAGAAACTTATTACGGTTAAACAGTTGTAGGGACAATCAAGAAAAATAAGAAAAAAGCTTCCAATTGAGTTTGTGGACCTGAAATACTGCAGAAAGGGTGTCAGTGCAACCTTCTCCTTATTTTCAGAAGATATAACAGCCGTCTCTACTGCGTCGGTAGCGGGTATAATGAGAGATAAGCCATAGTGGCCAATTCCAGAACACTTACCGCGCGACTGCTACAGTCGCAGGTTCGAATCCTGCCTCGGGCATGGATGTGTGTGATGTCCTTAGGTTAGTTAGGTTTAAGTAGTTCTAAGTTCTAGGGGACTGATGACCTCAGATGTTAAGTCCCACAGTGCTCAGAGCCAGTTGAACCAGAACACTTAGGCAGCTTCGGTGGTTATAGCAGAGCTCACTGCAGTACTAGAGCGTCTTAATTATGCTGATACAAAAACATTCATTGCTGATCATACGGCATGATGTGGTCCTTCATACCAGCAACTACACTGAAGCACCAAATAAACTGGTAGAGGAATGCGTATTAAAATACCGAGATATGTAAACAGGTAGAATAAGGCGCTGCGGTCGGCAACGCCTATATAGCACAAGTGTCTGGCGCAGTTGTTAGATCGGTTATTTGTGCTACAACGGCAGCTTATGAAGATTTAAGTGAGTTTGAACATGGTGTTATTCGCGGCGCACGAGCGATGGGACACAGCATCTCTGAGGTAGAAATGCAGTGGGAATTTACCCGTACGACAGTTTCACGAGTGTACCGCAACAGGAATCTGGTAAAACATCAAATCAACGACATCGCTGAGACTGGAAAAAAGTACTCCAAGAACGGTTCCAACGACGATTGAAGACAATCGTTCAACCGGACAAAAGTGCAACCCTTCCGTAAATTGCCGCAGATGTCAATGCTAGGCCGTCAGCAAGTGTCAGCCTGCGAACAATTCAACGAAACATCATCGATGTGGGCTTTCAGAGCCGAGGCACCACTCGTGCGCCCTTGATGACTGCAAGACACAAAGCTTTACGCCTCGCATGGGCCCGTCATCACCGACATTGGACTATTGATTATTGGAAACATGTTGCCCGGTCGGACGAGTCACGTTTCAAATTATATCTAGCGGATGGACGTGTACGGGTATGGAGATAAACTTACGAATCCATGGACGCTGGATGTCAGCAGGGGACTGTTCAGTCTTGTGGAGACTCTGTAATGGTGCGAGGTATGTGCAGTTGGAGTGATGTGGGAACCATGGTATGTCTAGATACGACACTGAGAAGTGACACGTTGTAAGGTGTCAGGCAAATCCAACACCTTCCACGAAAACCCTGACATGATAAGCAAATCCAGTAGTATGTCACATAGCTCCGAATAAATCGTGACATTAAATTAACCAAAGTAACACGAGTAACGAGTGAGCAAATGGAATACCACAGACTAACACAAGAATGCCTAAATGCATGTCATACCTTCCCACCGTGAGACAGACGCAGTTCCGAGGGGAGAAACGAGAACAGAAACCGAGAGCAGAACCGTGTTAAGCTGGAAGGCCCTACGATAAGGGACGGATGGACACCCACGTCGCCAGCTAACTACTAGGACCACACCACCCGCAAGTTTTAGCGTGAGACTTTTTCGCGTCTCTGTTACGTTAGGACCACCCCCCCCTCCCCCCAGCCCATTTTAAAAGCTAGAGCCCTCCAGAAGAACAGTATAGATCTTATGATAACACAAAAAGGGCTACACCACCCGCAAGTTTTAGCGTGAGACTTTTTCGCGTCTCTGTTACGTTAAGACCACCCCCCAGCCCATGTTAGAGCCCTCCAGAAGAACAGTATAGATCTTACGATAACGCCAAAAGGACCACACCAGCTGCAAGTTTTAGCGTGAGACTTTCTCGCGTCTCTGTTACGTTGCAAACTTTAAAAACATTGCCCCACCACGAAAAGTATAACGTTTCTCATTGGATAGACAGAATTTTTGTAGGCGGAGCTTAAGGTTAACATTGAGACCCTGATTGGTCAGATGAAAACACAGCCAGATAGTTTTTTTTTTAAACCAACTTCGGTGAATTGTAGTAAGGAGAAGTTAAGAGCGAGTTGCTTCTGAGAGGGCGAGCTAGACAGAGCTGCGCCGGCCGCCACCCCCTGACGAACACCGACAAGGTAATGAACGCACGCGATGCCGCATTTTTGAGCACATATGGCTTCACTCAGTACTGCAGAAGTCCCATCTGTTACAATCGCTTTTTGTGTAACACTAGTGTCGATCGTCAATTAAAGCTCATGGCGTTCACATTTGCCACTTGAAGTAAAAATCTGAAACGCGATGATTTTTCTGTTATATAGTTATTGAGAATCCACATCAGCCACTGTAATTTACGACAAGTTAGATAAGTAATTAAAGATAATTGAGGGTCACTGTAGACCATTTTGATAGTTTTCTCTTTTGCGAAACTTAATTTAAACCTAGATTATAATTGTGATATGGCATAGGTCATCCTTCGATCCATTGTAGAACTTGGAAACCCATTCAGGGAATATTCGTTCACATTTTTGTTGAACGCAGTTGGTTTTTACCATCCTGTATTAAAACATTTCCTTTTATCAATAGTGCAATTTATAAACGATGTTTTGTGAGTAGAATAAAATTTCCAATGGTAAACTTAACTGCTTTTTCGACGTTATTTTACCAGCTAACTAAAAATAGGAAAGCCTTGAACCCCTTCCACTAAATTTAGTTAGTATTAAGATTCCTTTACAGGGAGTGCAGTGGAGCTGACGCTCAAATCATTAAGTATTTGGTTATATCATCGCTAGTCTCACTGAACTCTTCTGAATTCTACATGTCATGTGTGGTCTGACGTCTCCTTACCAGCAACAGGTCCCAGGTTCAAACTAGTCAATTCCCTAAAAAACACGCTCAGAGCGTCGTTGTGCGAATGTGGTAGGGAGACACGATGTAGAACAAACAGACACCACGCAGAATGTTTAGAACGTCCGTAAGCATGTAGTCTGATCATCTGCATTCAGTCATGTCCATTCTGCACTCCGACGGACCGAGCATTCCAGCAGGGCAATGCGATACCCCACACGTCAAGAATTGCTACAGAGTGGCTCCAGGAACACTCTTCTGAATTTAAACACTTCCGCTAGCCACCAAACTCCGCAGACATGAACATTGTTGAGGATATCTGGAATGCCTTGCAACAAGCTATTGAGAAGAGGTCTCCACCCTCTGGTACTCTTATGGATTTATGGACAGCTCAGCAGTGTTGATAGTGTCAGTTCCCTCCAGCACTGCTTCAGACATTAGTCGAGTCGATGCCACGTCGTGCTGCGGCACTTGTGCGTGATCACTGGGGCCCTACACGATATTAGGCAGGTGTACCAGTTTGTTTGGCTCTTCAGTGTACTTGTGGCACCAGGTTGTAGATCGAGTGTTTGAACTACAGGGCCGTAACAAGGAAATCACCATGCTGTGGGTAAAAGGGCACCATGTTGTCATGGGAAATGTCGCTAAGAACACAATGCACCACGGGTCAAAGAAGTATGAACATGTTGCTTACACGGACGAGCTGTGGCAGCTACGGTCCTTATGGGACAATCATTGGTGCCCATCTTACCAACTAGGGAAAGACATCATGCAGCCATACTGCCAACCATCCCTGCACGACGGTGGTACACCCTTGATGTGTACCACTAAAAACTTCTGAGTGCGTCTTTATCGGCTGTACATGACTTCCTCACCCCTATGTGACTGTGGCGCGGAGGAGGGTTTCGATTAGACAGTCTTGGCTGTCCACAGCGAAACCACACGAGCACAAATTTGATGCCGTGTAGACGATCACTCACCACGATAATGAAGAAGCTGTACAAACAGACATATAAAGTTGTAGCGGCTGAGCGTATCAAGATATTTTTACTGTATTTACCTGTTTCTTCTGATTCATATGTGTGTGTGATTTTGTAGCATTTCATGTGCCAAAGATTATAAGTGGATCATGCCTGAAGGAGACCAAAAATAAATAAATAAAGTCCTAACTCTGATCTGGAATGTGAAAGCACAACAAACAAATAGCCCGCATGGTTTCGGCGTATTGAAGACTCGTAGTATAGCCAAAAAGCATGGCTGTCATATTCCTTATTTCCTTAGGTGGTCTGAATTTAATCCAATATGACAGCTGCTATCCTAGTAATCACAACCGCAACCATCTACATTCTCCGGGGCGTTGCACTGTCGTGTTTGGAGACGCACATCGTTAAAACGCAATTATTTGGATAACCACGTGCCAATGCCCACGTCATATACAACATGTGGTTCCAATACACTGGTACGGTAACCTACATCAGAGTGATATAATCTTTGCGCAGACAGGCTTCTGCTGAGAACTGACTAGTATCCATATATGCGGCAACAAGAGAAGGCAGACTTTTGTTGATTTAGGAACATGCATGTCCTTGAATGAAATTTTCAGTCTGCAGCGGAGTCTGCGCTTGCTGGCAGATTAAAACTGTGTGCCGGACCGAGACTCGAACTCGGGACCTTTGCCTTCCGCGAGGAAGTGCTCTACCAACTGAGCTACCCAAACACGAGTCACGCCCCTTCCTCACAACTTTAATTCCGCCAGTACCTCGTCTCCTACTTTGCAGACTTCACAGAAGGTCTCCTGCGAACCTTGCAGAACTAGCACTGCTGAAAGAAAGGATACTGCGGAGACATGGCTTGGCCATAGCCTTGGGGATGTTTCCAGAATGAAATTTTCAATCTGCAACGGAGTGTTCAAAAATGGTTCAAATGGCTCTGAGCACTATGGGATTTAACTTCTGAGGTCATCAGTCCCCTAGAACTTAGAACTACTTAAACCTAACTAACCTAAGGACATCACATACATCCATGCCAGAGGCAGGATTCGAACCTCCGACAATAGTGGACGCGCGGTTCCAGCCTGTAGCGCCTAGAACCGCTCGTTCACCCCGGCCGGTACAGCGGAGTGTGCACACAGTTTTCATCTGCCAGGAAGTTTCATATCAGCGCACACTCCGCGAAAGGCAAAGGTCCCGAGTTCGACTCCTTCTCAGGTTTGATCTGCCAGGAAGCTTCATGCTTGTTCCTCTCTCACCGTGCTAACAATTGTTATGTCCCCGCGCAGAGCTGTGACCCTGTGTCGCTGTTGCACCGGCACGTTAACTGTGCCTATCAACGAACCTGAAGACACGTGAAAGTTTTATTCGGATTGTGTGCCTCAATCCCACCATGTACGCTTGACAACACAAAAAAGGGGAGCAGAAAAATTGCAGCCAAGGTCAGGTACAGCACTGACACGAATAAAACGCAACACTGTATTGTTTTGTGTTAAGCCTAGAAAGGGTTTATTACTTGAAATATTACGAATAAATAGTCCTGTTTCTGTCCCAGGCACGAAAGGTTTCCTGCAAATAAAATACACCGTTACTAACGACAGCGGTAGATGTAGATGTCAACCGTAGTGCAAGAGTGATTTTTAGCACAAAATGAGATTCATCTTCTCGAATGGTTCCTTTCAGCTGGTTTCGTTTTGCGCGAGACATACGCTGTGTGATAAAACGCATCCACACCCCTCTGTGACGCGGGATTGACCACTAGATGTCAGGACAGGTTGATCTACCAGTATAAAAGGAGGCGCGAGTTCTGAGTTACCAGTAGGCCAACAGTAGCTGTAGAATAGGGTGGTTACGAGAGCTTAATGACTTCCAACGTGAACTGCTCACTAGATGTCAAATGGTTCAAATGGCTCTGAGCACTACGGGACTTAACAACTATGGTCATCAGTCCGCTAGAACTTAGAACAACTTAAACCTAACTAACGTAAGGACATCACACAACACCGAGTCATCACGATGCAGAGAAAATCTCTGACCCCGCCGGGAATCAAACCCGGGAACCCGGGCGTGGGAAGCGAGAACGCTTACTAGATGTCACCTAAGTAACAAATCCATCAGGGACATTTCAGCAGTATTTTGTTCCAAGACATCCATTCGCGACTTATTTCAAGCTCTGAACGGTATCTTGATTCTCTCAGCTGTTGGTGATGTGACTTTCAAGTGGAAACGGGAAGGAACAGTCAGAGCTAAACCAGGACCACGAAGATCTCATCTACTGACGGGCAGCGAGCATCGTTTTCCGGTGACCCTAGGCATGCTCTAGCCTCTGGAACGAAGAAATTTCACCGAACTAGGTGTGCTGCATGTTACCCCAGTACACCGAGAGTGTAACATTAAACAAAGAAAATACCTTAAGAATGAGTGTCTATAAGGGGAGAAAGATATTTCAGAGGCTAACCAGAAACTTTAAGTTTGCTCAGCCTAACCTGTTTCATAGGGAGCAGATGCCTGGATTATAGACAGCACACAAGTTATATATATATATATATATATCATTTTTTGTGCATAGATCCTGAGAAATCAGTACTCAGAACAACCACATCTGGCCGTAATAACGGCCTTGATACGCCTGAGCATTGAGTCAAACAGAGCTTGGATGGCGTGTACAGGTACAGCTGCCGATGCAGCTTCAACACGATACCACAGTTCCTGAAGAGTAGTCACTGGCGTATTGTGACGAGCCAGTTGCTCGGCCACCATTGGCCAGACGTTTTCAATAGGTGAGAGATCTGGAGAAATAGCTGGCCAGGGCAGCAGTCGAACATTTTTCTGTATCCAGAAAGGCCCGTACAGAACCTGCAACATGCGGTCGTGCATTATCTTACTGAAATGTGGGGTTTCGCAGGGATAGAATGAAGGGTAGAGCAACGGGTCGTAAGACATCTGAAAAGTAACGTCCACTGTGCAAAGTGCCGTCATCGCGAACAAGAGGTGACCGAGACGTGTAACCAATGGCACCCCATACCATCACGCTGGGTGATACGCCAGTATCGAATACACGCTTCCAATGTCCGTCACCGCGATGTCGCCAAACACGGATTCGACCATTATAATGCTGTAAACAGAACCTGGATTCATCCGAAAAAATGACGTTTTGCCATTCGTGCACCCATGTTCGTCGTCGAGTATACCATCGCAAGCGCTCCTTTCCGTGATGCAGCGTCAAGGGTAACCGCAGCCACGGTCTCCGAGCTGATAGTCCATGCTGCTGCAAACGTCGTCGAACTGTTCGTGCAGATGGTTGTTGTCTTCCAAACATCCCCATCTGTTGACTCAGGGATCGAGACGTGGCTGCACGATCCGTTACATCCATGCGGATAAGATGCATGTCATTTCGATTGCTAGTGATACGAGGCTGTTGGGATCCAGCACGGCGTTTCGTATTGCCCTCCTCAGCTCACAGATTCCATATTCTGCTAATAGTCATTGGATCTATCAACGCGAGCAGCAATGTCGCGATACGATAAACCGCAATCGCGATAGGCTACGATCCGACCTTTATCAAAGTCGGAAACGTGATCGTACGCATTTCTCCTCCTTACACGAGGCATCACAACAACGTTTCACCAGGCAACGCCGGTCAACTGCTGTTTGTGTATGAGAAATCGGTTGGAAACTTTCCTCATGTCAGCACGTTGTAGGTGTCGCCACTGGCGCCAACATTGTGTAAATGCTCTGAAAAGCTAATCATTTGCATATCACAGCATCTTCGTCCTGTCGGTTAAATTTCGCGTCTGTAGCACGTCATCTTCGTGGAGTTGCAATTTTAATGGCCAGTAGTGTAGTTCCGCACAGTCCGCTTAGCGAAAAGTTGTCAATAGTTTTACTTTTTTTGGTGATTTACGGCGGGTATCTTCTCAAATTCGAGAGCAGCCTACCTCTTCAAGGCTCCTTTGAATGTGTTCTGTTAAACAGTATTCCATTATTTCAGCGAATATCTCCGCATCGAAAAGGATGATGTGTGGCTTTTCGTTTGAATAAGTGGAAATTTTACCAAAATGCCGTCAAGTACAATGCACATTTTTTAATATATTAACACAATGCAAAAATAGAAAATAATTTACAAATGATATGCGCTAACATTCGCATCTTATTTAAGGGTACTGGGCTCACTTCTCAAATTTTGCAAAAGTTTATTAGATGGCGTTGTTGAGATGTCATAATACGATGCTTTTAAAACTTGTCTTTGTTATTGCGAAAATGAGAGCACTTTAAAAACTGACCAAGTAAATAGTTTACAGTGAGCGTTCAGATTAACTGTGTTGTGAAAATAATTGATACTTCACACGAACGTTTTCGTTGGACGACATATTTTTTAGTGTTCTCGCAAAACCGTAATCCTACGGCAGTGTCTTAAATTCGTTCGTTCAGCTTTTGGTCGTTAGTCGCCTTCAGAAAAGACTGTTTACATGACTGCAAAATTACGCAGTGGTAGAGCGTCCAAGAAGTCGATGCTGAGCCTAAAAGTCAAAGAACGACAACCAACCACCCCATTGGCCGAGATTTGCTTAGTATGTGTGGGTGGCAAATCGGTTGGCTTTGGTTGCGGCGGTTCGGACTGCTGTCGCCAACATCAAAACATCAGACGGATAACGTCAGGAATGAGGCTGAGTTAGACAGAGTAGAGAGAATGAGACATACACTGGAAGCAATTCAGAGGAAATGGAAATGGGTAGGATACTTCACAAAAAAAGACTGCGTCATAAATAATGAACTGGAAGCAGTGATGAGTCGGAAGAGGAACGGAGAAAGAGAAAGATACCAACTAATTCATTGGCGTTGGCCTCTGAGTCACAGTGTCTCAAAGCGCAATCTCATTTTATTCCATATACAGTCAGTGACCCGCAAACTGAAGTAGTCTAGGAGCACTGACCCATGCGTTATTCATTGTCAGTTGCAACAGTTATTGATGGAATTGAACGAAGATTATGGATTAGATTATATCGTCCTGCCAAAATGGTTGGCTAAGTGAAAGGGCATGACTGGAACGATTTTTCGATTTTTCGATTTTTTGAAGGAAGAACGAAAGCGGAAACAAAATTGCCCCATCCGGAGTGGATTGCAGACCTCTTACTTTCACTGCACTTGCCTGCCAACTATCTTCAGAGAAACGTTTTCTGATTTGGTGTGGATCATTTGAAAAGAAAATGTCATTGGGGAAGGGGCAGCTTCTGACATAGGAACGTTCATTTCCCTGTTCTCATTGGGGCTTAAGAGAACGCGAATTTTGTAGAATTCGTTGCGACGTTGAAAGATTTAAAAGAATAGTTTTGTAAACTTTCTGACGGCACTGTCTGACTTATATCTGTTTTTGAGCTGCTTTCAAGTCTGTTTGCCATTTCGGCTGAAAGCGTCTCTGTAGAAGTGCAGATGAAACCTATCGATTTGCAATGAAATTTCCGTTTAACAGACCAATTCTATTACGATATATTTATCCATAAGTTCACCGTTGCTTTCCTAGGGAAGAGTTTTCACATCTCCATAATGAGGTTGCAAATGTGGTACAATGTTTCGATTAACATGCAATGGAGTTCAATAAATATAATAAATCGATGCAATCTTTGTACAAGAAATTTAACATATTACCTATGTTTCTCATACGTTTAACGGTGACATCGAAACTACACTCATGTTTTATGTATCTGCGAATAGACGAGCGCTGAAAGCTCTGCGTACTCTATAGTCCTTTTTGCCATGCTATACGAGTTGAAACTCACGTAATTTGTCTCCGCGCAGATCCCAGCATTTTTTAAATTTTTAGCAAATAAATACGCTACACCACCAGTGGTTCCATTAACTAATGATGTAATTATTATCATTTCAGACAGAAAGCTAATCCCGTCATAAGATCAAATGTTTTTACTCTCTAGCTCTCTATGTACGATTATTTTATGACTTGTAATGTGTATATTCTGACGACCAAAAGTATAGAGCGTTATTGCAAAGTTCTCTTTGATTCATGAAGAAATCTGTAAGTAAATATTTTCTACGTGGCTTAAAACTAAATTTCGTTGGAAAAATATCCAGTGTCCTTTTGGTGTGGCCAATTTAGAATGTATTGAGAAAAAAACTTTCTCTGATGAAAGGTAAATTCAACAACTGAGATATACACTGAAGCGCCAAAGAAACTGGTATGGGCGGCAGTATTAAAAAATACGGAGATGTATAAACAGGCAGAATACGGCGCAGCGGTCGGCAACGCCTGTAAATGACAACAAGCGTCTGGCGCAATTGTTAGTTCGGTTACTGCTGATACAATGCCAGGTTATCAAATTTTAATTGACTCTGAACGTGTGTTATAGTCGGTGCACGAGCGATGGGACACAGCACCTCCGAGGTAGCGATGAAGTGGGGTTTTCCCGTACTACCATTTCACGAGTGTACCGTGAATATCAAGAATCTGGTAAAACATCATATCTCCGACATCGCTGCGGTCGGAAAAGGATCGTGCAAGAATGGGACCAACGACGACTGAAGAGAATCGTTCAGTGTGACAGAAGCGCACCCCTTCCGCAGATTACTGCAGATTTCAGTGCTGGGCCATCAACAGGTGTCAGCGTGGGTACCATTCAACGAAAAATCATCGATATGGGTTTTAGGAGCCGAAGGCCCACTCGTGTACCCTTGATGATTCCACGACACAAAGCTTTACGCCTCGCCTGGGCCCGTCAACACCGACATTGGACTGTTGATCACTGGAAACATTGTACAAATAGTATCGACTGGATGGACGTGTACAAGTATGGAAACAGCCTCATGAATCCGTGGACCCTGCATGACAGAAAAGGACTGTTCAAGCTGGTGGAGGCTCCATAATGGTGTGGGGAGTGTGCAGTTGGAGTGATATGGGACCCCGTATACGTCTAGATACGACTCTGACAGGTGACACATACGTAAGCATCCTGGCTGATCACCTTCGTCCATTGATGTCCATTGGGGAATTCCAGAAGGACGATGTGACATCCCACACGTCCAGGACTGCTACAGAGTGGCTCCAGGAACACTCTTCTGAGTTTAAACACTTTCGCTGGCCACCAAAATCCCCAGACATGAACATTATTGAGCATACCTGGGATGCCTTGCAACTTGCTCCCCAGAAGAGATCTCTACCCCCTTAGTACTCTTATGGATTTATGGACAGCCCTGCAGGATTCATGGTGTCAATTCCCTCCAGAACTACTTCAGACATTAGTCGGGTCTATGCCACGTCGTGTCCGGTCCGGGTAGCGATTAGCAAGTCTGCCTATCGAGCAGGATACCTGGAATTGAATCCTGGCCTTGCTACAAATCTCATTCGTCCCTTCAGACTGCATATACAAGCTGATACTTTTCCGCCGTGTACAAACTCTGGGGACTGATGGACGAGATGGTACGGAACTTAAAGTCTTGTGAATTTATGTCCGGAAATGCATGGTTTACCTACTAGAGACCATTTTTTTCAATCATCCATTGTTACAGAGACCCCCGTCTAATACCCGCTGTAGTATGCAGCTATAGTTAGAATATGTGCTGAAAATCGTTTCCATATGCCTCAACGCATGCGCGTACGCGCCGTAGCATGTTTTGTCTCACACATTGACATCTACCAGGCTGTATCCGAAGAGTGTCAAAGGCACCATGAATACTCTGGTCCAGTGTCTCCACATGTGGAATGGACTCTGCGTGTACGATACTTTCGCGATGGCCCCAAAAGCAGATAGAGCACGGGTTGAGATCCGACGAAAGAGCGGGCCATGCAACCGGACCCCCTCGCCTGATCCATCAACTAGGGAAGACACGGCTGAGGTGTGTCCAGATGTTAACGCTGAAGTGGGCTGGAGCACCATCGCCGGCTGGTGTGGCCGAGCGGTTCTAGGCGCTACAGTCTGGAACCGCGCGACCGCCACGGTCGCAGGTTCGAATCCTGCCTCGGGCATGGATATGTGTAATGTCCTTAGGTTAGTCACGTTTAAGTAGTTCTAATTTCTAGGGGACTGATGACCTCAGATGTTAAGTCCCATAGTGCTCAGAGCCATTTGAACCAGCATGGGGGGCAAATTGACCCACAAGAATCGTGGTTGCCTGGTGAAGAAACCAGTGACAAAACGTTTCCACATGTGGAAAGTTCCGCTAGTAAGCCCTGTACACCTTGTAAGTGGTAAGAGTAGTAACACTTGTCATGAGAAATGTTCCACACGGTCGTCTGGCTTACCCTGTACTGGTGGCACAACTGCCTGGTACTGACACAGTGATCGCCTTCAACAGTGTTAATGACATTTTCTTCCAAGTCTGCTATCCGAACATATCGGGTACGTCCTTCATGCTCTCCTGCTTCCTGAAACGACCCTGTCTCAAATAGCGAGGCAGTGTTGGAAACATTGAATGCTGTGGTTGTTATCAGCTGGGATAGGTCTGATAACACTCTGCTGCCCATCACCGTTCTCTTTGCCTTTCCGCAAGTAAACACCATGTCAAGAAGCTCTCGATTCGAATACGGAACCGTTGTGTATGTAAGTAGGCTGTTTAGGTTTGTATGTTGGTAACGCCACGTAGCGCTCTGTATGAAAATCACTGACTGTGCTGTGTGCAGTCTGAGGCTGGTCGGCATTATTGCAATATTTGCTATTGTAGTGTTGGGCAGTTGGATGTTAACAGCGCGTAGCGTTGCGCAGTTGGAGGCGAGCCGCCAGCAGTGGTGAATGTGGGGAGAGAGATGGCGGAGTTTTGAGAGCGGACGAGCTGGACTTGTGACCATCAGAGACAGTAAATTTGTAAGACTGGATGTCATGAACTGCTATATATATTTTGACTTTTGAACACTATTAAGGTAAATATATTGTTTGTTTTTTATCAAAATCTTTCATTTTGCTACTACGCCTATCAGTAGTTAGTCCCTTCAGTAGTTTGAATCTTTTATTTAGCTGGCAGTATTGGCGCTCTCTGTATTGCAGTAGTTCGAGTACTGAGGATTTCTGTGGGGTAAGCGATTCATGAAAGGTATAGGTTATTGTTAGTCAGGGCCATTCTTTTGTAGGGATTTTTGGAAGTCAGATTGCGTTGCGCCAAAAAATATTGTGTGTCACTTTAAGCACAGTCATTTATAATTTTTCTAAGGGGACGTTACATGTACAACGCCGTATCAGATCCACTACAAGAGAATTGAATCGGACACGACATTACAAATTACTATGGCAGGAGAGGCTGCTAGGGCATGACGTATGAGGAACTGTTCCAACTTCTCAGAGGAAACCATGCGTCCGGTAACTGTAGCTGCATGATACAGAGCGTATTAGACCACAGTAGCCGGGCGTTGTGGCCGAGCGGTTCTAGGAGCTTCAGTCTCGAATCGCGCGACCGCTACGGTCGCAGGTTCGAATCCTGCCTCGGGAATGGATGTGTGTGATGTCCTTAGGTTGGTTAGGTTTAAGTAGTTCTTAGGGGACTGATGACCTTAGATGTAAAGTCCCATAGTCCTCAGAGCCATTTGAACCATTTATACCGCAGTCTCCGTAAAATGGTATGACTCAATAAATGGTCTCTAGCATGGGAAACAAGCATTTGCATGAGTTCATTAGACCCTCTTTGATCCGTATTGTCTTAATGATCAACTCGTAGTTTGTACACGGTGCAAAACATCACCCTGAATACATCATACACTACTGGCCATTAACATTGCTATACCAAGAAGAAATGCAGATGATAAACGGGTATTCATTGGACAAATATATTATACTAGAACTGATATTTGAGTACATTTTCACGCAATTTGGGTGCATAGATCCTGAGAAATCAGTACCCAGAACAACCACCTCTGGCCGTAATAACGGCCTTGATACGCCTGACAATGAGTCAAAAAGAGCTTGGACGGCGTGTACAGGTACAGCTGCCCATACAGCTTCAACACGATAACACAGTTCATCAAGAGTGGTGACTGGCGTATTGTGTCGAGCCAGTTGCTCGGCCACCATTGACCAGACGTTTTCAATTGGTGAGAGATCTGGAGAATGTGCTGGCCAGGGCAGCAGTCGAACATTTTCTGTATCCACAAAGGCCCGTACAGGACCTGAAACATCCGGTTGTGCATTATCCTGCTGAAAAGTAGGGTTTGGCAGGGATCGAATGAAGGGTAGAGCCACGGGTCGTAACACATCTGAAATGTAACGTCCACTGTTGAAAGTGCCGTCAATGCGGATAAGAGGTGACCGAGGCGTGTGAGCAATGGCATCCCATACCATCCTGTCGGGTGATACGCCAGTATGGCCATGACGAATACACGCTTACAATTTGCGTTCACCGCGATGTCGCCAAACACGGATGCGACCATCATGATGCTGTAAACAGAATATGGATTCATCCGAAAAAATGACGTTTTGCTATTCGTGCACTCAGGTTCGTCGTTGAGTACACCATCGCTGGCGCTCCTGTCTGTGATGCAGCGTCAAGGGTAACCGCAGCCACGGTCTCCTAGCTGATAGTTCATGCTGCTGCAAACGTCGTCGTGCTGTTCGTGCAGATGGTTGTTGTCTTGCAAACGTCCCCATCTGTTGACGCAGGGATCGAGACGTGGCTGCACGATCCGTTACAGCCATGTGGATAAGATGCCTGTCATCTCGACTGCTAGTGATACGAGGCCTTCGGGATCCACCGCTTCCGTATTCTGCTAACAGTCACTGGATCTCGACTAACAGCCGGCCGGTGTGGCCGTGCGGTTAAAGGCGCTTCATTCTGGAACCGCGTGACCGCTACGGTCGCAGGTTCGAATCCTGCCTCGGGCATGGGTGTGTGTGATGTCCTTAGGTTAGTTAGGTTTCATTACTTCTAAGTTCTAGGCGACTGATGACCTCAGAAGTTAAGTCGCATAGTACTCAGAGCCTTTTGAACCATCTCGACCAACGCGAGCAGCAATGTCGCGATACGATAATCCACAATCGCGATAGGCTACAATCCGACCTTTATCGAAGTCGGAAACATAATGGTACGCATTTCTCCTCCTTACACGAGGCATCACAACAACGTTTCACCAGGCAACGCCGGTCAACTGCTGTTTGTGTATGAGAAATCGGTTGGAAACTTTCCTCATGTCAGCACGTTGTAAGTGTAGCCACCGGCGCCAACCTTTTGTGAATGCTCTCAAAAGCTAATCATTTGCATATCACAGCATCTTCTTCCTGTCGGTTAAATTTGGCGCCTGTAGCACGTCATTTTCTTGGTGTAGCAATTTTAATGGCCAGTAGTGTACTATCCAATACCATGTTTGTGCTTCGTCCCCAATGAGATTGTTTTGAACAGGGTGTTAAAAACTAACGCCAGTTCCTGTTTTTTTCTGCGCCTGAGTTTATGTCACAAATTTTTCCCGGCCATTTCCGTGGTTTCTGTAAAAGTTTGAAAACTGTATCGCGGAAAGTGAGGATTGCTTTGCCAACGAACAGAGACATTTACTTTGAATTTTCTGTTTATTTTGTTACCTTTCGTCGTATCTTTAGTATCATATTTTAATTGCACGCAGCTCTTTTTCGAGCTCGTATCGTGGCGTCACCGACTGTTCAGAGGTTTCCTGCATTAGCGGCGCGTTTTTCGCTCAGAAATTCCAGAGTCGTCGCAGCCCACACGCGGAGGCCAGAAATACCACACAGCACGCCACGGCGCCCTCTTCGCGCTCACAGTACGCATTGCGACACAGTCCGTGTGAATGTGCGTGTGTGTGTGTGTGTGTGTGTGTGTGTGTGTATGAGAGAGAGAAAAAGAGAGCTTATATTGTGTACGCCGGCGCGTGTGTGGCTTTTCTCCTCGTGTGTCGCAGGTCTTTGTATCCGTTCTTCAGAGGGGAACGAAATATTTTTAAAATGTCGACAGCCGCGCGCCGCGCATGTAATTAAAGATAAAGAGTCCGGAAGGCGGCTCCGCCACAAGCGGGTGCGTCCATTCTGCTCGCTGATGGACAAAGCGGGGCCGGCGAGGACTGCCGGCCGAGGCGACAGCGCAGCCGGCGGAAATGTCTCGCTCTGTGTCTGCCCGCTGTCTGGGCAGGCGGCGCAGCACGCAGGAGCACGGACGGGCCTCCTGGCCACGCTCGGTATCTCTTTTTCCCAGCTGCAGCGAGGTTGCGGTAAGGATAATGCGGGACTCAGCTCAGATGGAAAGGACACTGTCCAGGCCCTTGCTGCCTGTACCTACACTTCAGTTTACAGGTAAAGAGGTTTACGTGTAACACAAGGTCTTTCTCTGTTTGAGACACAGTGACTCAGAGTCCAGTATCAATGAATTACACTACTGGCCATTAAAATTGCTACACCACGAAGATAACTTGCTACAGACGCTAAATTTCACTGACAGGAAGAAGATGCTGTGATACGCAAATGATTAGCTTTTCAAGGCATTTACACAAGGTTGGCACCAGTGGCGACACCTACAACGTGCTGACATGAGGAAAGTTACCACCCGATTTCTCATACACAAACAGCAGTTGACCGGCGTTGCCTGGTGAAGCGTTGTTGCGATGCCTCGTGTAAGGAGCAGAAATGCGTACCATCACGTTTCCGACTTTGGTAAAGGTCGGATTGCAGCCTATCGCGATTGCGGTTTATCGTATCGCGATGCTCATGTTCGTCGAGATCCAATAAATGTTAGCAGAATATGGAATCGGTGGGTTCAGGAGGGTAATACGGACCGCCGTGCTGGATACCGACGGCCTCGTATCACTAGCAGTCGAGATGACAGGCTTCTTATCCGCTTGGCTGTAACGGATCGTGCAGCCACGTCTCGATCACTGAGTCAACAGATGGGGACGTTTGCAAGACAATAACCATCTGACGACCAGTTCGACGATGTTTGCAGCAGCATGGACTATCAACTCGGAGGCCATGGCTGCGGTTACCCTTGACGCTGCATCACAGACAGGAGAGCTTGCGATGGTGTACTCCACGACGAACCTGGGTGCACGAATGGCAAAACGTCATTTTTTCGGATGAATCCATGTTCTGTTTACCGCATCATAATCCTCGCATCCGTGTTTGGCGACATTGCGGTGAACGCAAATTGTAAGCGTGTATTCGTCATGGCCATTCTGGCGTATCACCCGGCGTGATGGTATGGGGTGCCATTGGTTACACGTCTCGGTCACCTCTTGTTCGCGATGACGGCACTTTGCACAGTGGACGTTACATTTCAGATGTCTTACGACCCGTGGCTCTACCCTTCATTCGATCCCTGCCAAACCCTACATTTCAGCAGGATAATGCACGACTGCATGTTGCAGGTGCTGTATGGGCCTTTGTGGATACAGAAAATGTTCGAGTGCTGCCCTGGCCAGCACATTCTCCAGATCTCTCACCAATTGAAAACGTAGGGTCAATGGTGGCCGAGCAACTGGCTCGTCACAATACGCCAGTCACCACTCTTGAGAACTGTGTTATCGTGTTGAAGCTGCATGGGCAGCTGTAGCTGTACACGCCGTCCAAGATCTTTTTGACTCATTGTCAGGAGTATCAAGGCCGTTATTACGGCCTGAGGTGGTTGTTCTGGGTACTGATTTCTCAGGATGTATGCACCCAAATTGCGTGAAAATGTAATCACATGTCAGTTCTAGTATAATATATTTGTCCAATGAATACCCGTTTATCATCTGCATTTCTCCTTGGTGTAGCAATTTTAACGGCCAATAGTGTGTTTAGTTTTCATGGGTGTCTTATTAAACTATAGAAATAATGATTCAATGAGACAACTGGTGCCGCTTAATTCTAACTACATTTTATTTATATTTAAAGAAGAATGAAGTAATTCTCAGTGCAGCGCAAGTTCTACATACGACTCCTCTGCAGAAAAGAAACCTAATTATCCACATCGATGGTATATGCTTGTTACAGAACGTGCTTCGTCTGCACCACTTCTCTCCCTAGTGACATTTGCTTCTCTTTTAAAATCAACCAAGTCAAAGGGTGTACACTATACCTACCGCTAGTGCACCACCGATTCCTGAATTCCTTACCCCTGAAATGGAAGAAATTGGAAGAGTTTATGCTGCGTCTGACCGCTGCCGCACAGCACTGTAATAGCCATTACATAATTACAGCTGTGCTGTGATCTTAATCAGATCATTTATTGTAGCGAAGTGAATAATGAAGCAGTTTCTCGTCAATTACAAGAACAACATACAAATGCAACAAGGTATTTCCATGACATGTTTAAGCATATATGTATCAATTTTACTGTCACGGATGGATAATACAAAGTATTTGTACAGTAGGTGGAGTGTGTGAGGTACAAAAAAGATGTTGCTCATACAATCGTTTCATAAGCTGTTACCTCCATCACATTGTCACACACGTTAATGCTAGCATTTGAAATAAAAGAACGTAATTATTGGTAACTTATGTTCATTATTAGAGTGTTACGAGAAACTGATGATGAAACTTCCTGGCGGATTAAAACTATGTGCCCGATCGACACTCGAACTCGGGACCTTTGCCTTTCGCGGACAAGTGCTCTACCACTTGCCCGCGAAAGGCAAAGGACCCGACTTCGAGTCTCGGTCGGGCACACAGTTTAAATCTGCCAGGAAGTTTCATATCAGCGTACACTCCGCTGCAGAGTTAAAATCTCATTCAAGACTAATGATAATAATAATGTTCTTCTGAAAATAGTTTAGTTTCGAGACCCAGACACTACTGAACCCTTTCTTTTACCCTTTAGAAAATTTCATTTTATCTCTCAAGGGATAAGTACCCCCAGTTTGGAAACCATAGCACTAGGCGAATACTGGGCTGGCACCCACGTCCCAATTCAGATATACGTCACACAAACATTTAAAAAACATTCTGACACTTCCACACAGGATTTACTATAGACACAGACGCATGGTGTACACTGCTTTTGTCTGTAGAATAAAGCAGACTGATGAGGTAAGATGTTTAGCCTATTCAAACACATACCAGCAGCGTCAATTATGTGAAGTAAACCAAACTGTGTCGTCTCAGGTATCTTTGAAGTCAGAAAAGATCAAACTACAGTTGCGTGTCACTCAAAACAATCGTCAACTTATTTCATTAACAGTACAGAGTAACCCATCGCCTTGAAATGTAAGGTGGGTTGAATACTTCTATATCCAACAGCAAAGACTCCTCATTATTACAATATTATTGGTATACACTTGTTAATGCTTTTTTAAATAGTATAAAGAACATAATATATAAAAATTTCTCTAAGGTTACAGCGAATTGAGTGCTTAACAATTGTTAAAATGTTTCTATATAATTTGTTTCTGTCTAGTTGATGAGAATATAATTTATATAATGCAAATGTCAAAGTAAAATAAAAGATAAATGTAATACAATGAGTGTGGTGAAAATAATTTGCAGTATGTAGAGGGAAGTCATATACTGCATCTGGATGTGTATATAGTCTATGTTGTATGTTGGTTGGTAATGGCCTATTTCTACCTATTTCAGGTGATAAAGTCACGGTAGAACCTCGAGCTGATCTCATCTGAAATGGTTTGTGCTTATGTATGTTTACTGTGTTTGTATGTATTGGTAGATTACTGGGAGCGTTGCAAGAGAGGACACTACATGATATTCAGCAGCTGTTTGTTTATCCTATTGTTCGTAGTTGGGGTATATTCTGTGTGATAACATAGATACATACACGTGGTATTATACAGATTAAATACTGATTGAGCATTTGATACATGGAATGCATGAATTTTAGCTTTACGTGATAAATGCACTTATGTCTATACCTTTGTTAGTAGAAATAGAATGTAGTTCATTGCTACTTTAATGCATTATTCCTTAAATAACTTAATACATTACCTTTTTTAGTTTTATATATACTTTATACAGAAAACACATTTGATGTATAAAATTCATTCATTGTAGCTTTAAATAGAGAAGAAAATATAGTTCTATCTACACATAATACGACCAACAATACGTTACTGCTTGTGTGCTGTATGCTTTAAACACTTTGCAATATGTCGTTGCGGAGTAGGAGCCTCGGAATAAAAGTTCTTCGAGCCTTCTCCTCCGAAGCGACGTTACCTTGTTACAAGAGTTTTTGTAACAGGTGTCGGCGTTTGCTTGTCTTATGATTGTTATTGCCTGTTGTGTTGTTTGTGACTGTGTTGTGGCATGCAGTGTCATGCGTTGTTGGTTTGGGTTCGTTACGTGTTGATCCCTTCTGAGTCATGTTCACTTAGCGTGTTGGTTCCTTCCTCGATTTCGGAATCTGTGGTTGCGCTTGTGTCCTACCATGTAGTTTGTTGTGTTGTTTGTGCTTGTCTACGCCTCCTTCCATATGGGTTTTGGCGCTTAAGTTCTTCATGCAGTTTGTTCGATACAATATCGGCTACGCTATTTATTGTGTTCCAATCATCGCGATTACGTATTATTCTGGCGATGTCACTGTCGTTCTGTATAGGTCTCACTTGTGCTAGCGTGTTGGATACCAGTGTGACATGTTCTGGTGTCCCAGCTTCTCCGCAAACGCATATTTCATCGTTAGTTAGTCCCATGCGGTTTAAGTGTACCGGAAACGGCCCGTGGCCTCTCAGGAAATGGACCATCCCCCGGCTTGGGTAGACATGTTTCAGTTGCAGTCTTTCGTGTACATCAGGAAAGAAAGAGTGTACTCGGTGACCCTTATCGGATACATCCCACCCTATCTGCCATGTTTGAATCCGCCATTGGTTCATTTGTGTTTTGTTCATAATGTTGGGTCCCGTAATTTCGGTCACTTTATCGAGCCTGTCCGTCTTAAGCCAGTAAAGTGCAGTATTGTATAGGGCAGGTCCCCATTACAACGCAAAGTGCCTCTAGTGACGTGGTGTGCCTCTAGTGACGTGGTGTGCCTCTAGTGACGTGGTGCTGAAGGTTCCGCTCATTCTCAGCAGACTTGCTATTGTCTTGTTAGTCTGTATGTTCAGTCTGTGGGCCCAAGCACTTGCGGCGGAGCATGCAGTGGATTCAGATATTGCAATGTGGTAGGTCCTAATTGTCTTAATAGGTAATTTCTACTGAGTGGTGTTGAGTCTTGATAGTTTGTGCATAGTTTTGGAGGCTTTGTCAACTGTCAGTTTGATATGATAGCTAAAAGCCTGTTTTTCGTCAAGATGCAATCCTAGATAACGTCTATCTTGCTTCCTCTGTATGCTTGTATGATCTAATTTTAGAATTGGATGCCTCTGTAGTGCCTCTCTGAGCAGTAAATATACAGGTTAGTTGGGAGCGATTTTTAAGGGGCTCCGGAAAGGCTCAAAATCATGAAAAGTTCAATTTTTACTTTTTTGCGTTTTCTGAATCCGCAGACTATTACCTTTTAATAGATATATAATTTATTCAATTCCGAAGACTACAACAATTTTTAAATTTTTTTTTGAAATGTGTTCTACATGGGCGTGACCCACTGTGGCGCTGTTAAACTGCTGTCAAATGGTGTTATTATTAATGTCCGTGTTCATCAGGTACATTTTAGTGATGTGAGATAAAGTATGTGTTGTGGCTAACCTGTGATGGTTCAATATATATCGCTGGTGTGACTGTCGATTGTTTCATGTTTATTTACTCTGTCGTTATCTCGAAAATATTCGTAATTAATTCTGTTTCTTGAGTCTCTGTTTTGTTGAAGTATAATAATGAGTAAAAGTAAAGTTATTAGAAATCCTCTGAAGGCTTTTAAGAAAAGGAGAAATGTTGGAAAGCCAAAGGTATGTGTTATTACTGTAAATAATAACATTCTAACATGGTACGAGCGATGCTTGCTTTAGACGAGGAACGCCTTCGGGCTGCAGACAGGGCTGTAAAGAGTCTAGAAATACAAGCAAGAGTAAACAGGAGGAGGAACAAGAGGAAGCTGGAGGAGGAGTTTGCAGAGGATGAAGATAATCCATCCTATGGACCTGGAATGCACTAAAAAGTTAATCCAATCTTTGTCGCTCGATTCCCAAAACTTTTATTTTCTCACACTAATTACATGTTTTCTAAGGATCTTCCAAACATATTTGCTTCAAACATTCAGTAAATGTTACACAGTACCTTCTGCATAATTTAACACAGCCTTTTTCCAAAAAACTGTATATTTTTGAATATATAAATAAAAAATTGCAAAAAAATGTTGTGAATTTTCATTACAATTGAAAAAATCATCTTTAATAACTGAACTAAAATTTTGTAAAATCCCTGTGTTAAGTTGTAGCCCATATTCCAATAAATAATCTGTAAAAAGTTCAACTTCCTACCTCAAATACTTTGTGAGGAAAGATGTAATTTATAAGCGTTATTTTAACATTGCAAGTATAGGGCGTTCCAGAGCCCCTTAATTCATTTTCTTTGCTCCAGTTGTTAATTTTCTGTGGCAGTTGCTTGCATTTTGTCACTAGTGCTGCTCTCTAGCTGGCTGACACCACTACAAGCAGGTCCTCTGCGTACGCCACCACACCTCTTATCCTACCGTTACCGTCCAGGGTGTTCAGCATGGGTTCGATTGTAATATCCCAGAATATTGGTCCGCAGATCGAGCCCTGTGGAGATCCCTTTGTTATTCTCTTTAGAACCTTGCGTGTACCAGCCCTCCATTCCGCCACTCTGCCTCTGCTGTAGTCGAGCAGGTTATTGTAGAGGGAAGCTGATAGCCTCATTTCCCTTAACCTGGCGAAGAGGGACGGCCACCACACGTTGTCAAAAGCCCCGGCTATATCGATTAGTATGGCGGCCACGTATTTGTCACTGATGCTATTTGGCTGACGGCGTCTTCTATTGATCTACCTTCCCTGAAGCCGAATTGATGGGCCGTTAGAGCGACGAGGCGTCTATGCGATTGTAAGCAGTCACACATGAACCTTTCCTGTACTTTGGCGAGAGTGCTTAAGAGGCAGATCGGTAGGTACGTTTTGGGCTCTGTTGGCTATGTCTTGTGATTTCCTGCTTATTATTCTTACCTGTCTTTCAGGAGCTGCCTTGGCTTGTTGGTAGTACATTCTTTTGTCCCGTGAATCCTTCCTTAATCTTGCCAGCTCTGTCGACCAAGGCTATTTCTGTCTCCACCAAGTTTTTTGCCCGTGGTATGGCTGCTTCCTGTGCTATTTGTTGGACCGCTGTCAGGTCAAGCGTTTTGTAATCTATACTGACTTCAACAGTGTTTAGTGATGACTCCTCAACAATATTTCGAACTTTTTGCCAGTTGGCTCTTCCTATGAGTAAATGATTCCGTTAATGGTTCGTGTTGTGTGTATTGACATATCTGTTTGTGGTTATGATGACTGCGTTGTGGTCACTGTCTGTGGCTCTAGCTAATACCCTCCACGCATTGACTAGTGGAAAAGTTTTGCGTTCCCTAGTGAAAGGTTTATGTCTTACACCACCGACGTCTCTGCGGTAGGTAGGTGACTGATCCTCCCTATTCAGTGTGAAAAGGTTGCATTCATTTACCAAGTCAACCACCAGTTGTCCTATGTCGTCAGTTCTATCTGAGTTCCACTAGGGGGATTTTGCTTTGATATAGGTTAGAATGTGCAGCCTTTGTCTTCTTTAGTGTTACGCAATGTCTTTTATATTGTCTAAGAAAGATTCTATATCATACGAGTATTGAGTGTAAATAGACGACATGAGCCATGCATCCTGTCCGTCTGTTATTTCTGCTGTGGCGATGTGTTCAGAGCAAAACTGGGTGACCTGTGTTACTATGAGGTTTTTATTAACTACTAGTATCGTGGCTTTCGAGTTTGGTGTTCCTGCTGTTGTGATGTAATGTAAGGGGAGCCTTGAAATCTTCCCGCCATTCGTGTGGACCAAAGAGTGTCGGGACGCATTTCAGATACTCAAAAATGCCTTGCTCAGTGAAAGATGTTTAGTATATTTTGATCCTGCTGTGCTTTCGAACAGAATTGGTGCACAAGACAGACCTATTGCTTGAGCCTCAAAGATTTTAAAACAAACTCAGTGCAATTTTTCACAAACTGAAGAAGAAGCTCACTGACCCGATGGACCTGGATCCGCCATCACCGTCTCCGTCGCCGTCATCGCCCCAGGAGATGTCCTCAGGGCTGGACGTGTATCCTGAGCAGTGTTTTCAGGAGGACGCTCCTCTGCTCTCGCAAGCCAGATGGAGGGGTACTGCAGGGAGGTATGCCACCCTCCGCAGCTACAGCTCCTGGCTCATCTCTAAGACCGGCTTCCCGCCTGCCCCTCCGCATCGAACCCCCTCGCTGTTGTCGTTCGCATCTCCAGTACATGTCGACGGTGAAGGCGTTTCGGGGCTTGAACTCACCATTCTGTTGGTTAAATGGTGTGGGTGGTAACAGTGCTGGCGTACGCCTTCGCCAGAAGGTCAAGACACACTCCTAAGCCATGCTGCGGCTCGCGTTGGTGCTGTTTGTAGGTTTCCACCCTCTGATGCAGGCCAGACGGTATCGTTTAGTTGGCATGGTTGCGGTTGGTTTCCTTATCGTGTCGACTGGCACCACTCGGTTTCTCAAGCGCTGCCTGTCTGCTAGGGGCAGCAGCGTCAGTTATCCACATATAGTACTGTTGAAATGATAATTAAATGGACACCCTAGCTGCAAGCAGGCGTTGATGTACTTCATTGGCGACATGTTGAAAATGTGTGCTCCGACCGGGACTCGAACCAGGGATCTCCTGCTTTCATGGCAGACGCTCTATCCGTCTGAGCCCCCGCGGGCACAGAGGATAGTGCGTCTGCAGGGACTTATCCCTTGCACGCTCCCCGTGAGATCCACATTCCCAACATGTCCCCACCACTACATTCGTAGTGCGCCTAATAGATGGTTGCCCATCATACTCATTACTCATTATGGGACTTGGTAGATTAATCTGCCTCGAGTAATGAGTATGATGGGCAACCTTCTATTAGGCGCACTACGAATGTAGTGGTGGGGACATGTTGGGAATGTGGATCTCACGAGGAGCGTGCAAGGGATAAATCCCTGCAGACGCACTATCCTCTGTGCCCGCGGTGTCTCAGATTGATAGAGCGTCTGCCATGTAAGCAGGAGTTCCCGGGTGCGCCTACATTCGTAGTGCGCCTAATAGATGGTTGCCCATCATACTCATTACTCATTACGGGACTTGGTAGATTAATCTGCCTCGAGTAATGAGTATGATGGGCAACCTTCTATTAGGCGTACTACGAATGTAGTGGTGGGGACATGTTGGGAATGTGGATCTCACGGGGAGCGTGCAAGGGATAAATCCCTGCAGACGCACTATCCTCTGAGCCCGCGGTGTCTCAGATGTCCCCAATGAAGTTCATCAACGCCTGTTTGCAGCTAGGGTGTCCATTTAATTATCGTTTCATTTCTAGCAAAGCTGCATGGTCATCCACGGTAACTGTTCTTTCGGGAACAGATACTACCGTCATATATAGTACTGTTGCCCTATCTTTGTGGCGAAGTTGTTGTTTTTCCGGGTCGTGAGAGTGTGCCACTTTGGTTGGGATCCCAGGAGGAGCCAGGTCCGTGCAGTGCGGAAACACGCCGGGACCGCTGGAGGCATGCATGGACTGCCGGATGGAAGGTCTGTGGTCACGAGAGTGCGCGACCTCGTCGTAAACCTGATCCAGTAAGCTTTAAGATGAGTGCATTTCAATCCAGGTAGAGAAACCTCCACCTTTGTGATATCTCGCGATTCTCTAGTGACTTGGGTTCGTTTTGCTGTTCGTAGTGTCGCCGAGGCGAAGAGCAGCGAGTGGAGTGCCTGGGGAAGGCGGATCTGATTAGCTTTCCTCGACTTCTTATTACTATTTACCGCGTTCAGTTTGTTACAATTTGTTAAGTTCAACCAGCGGTAATTTTTCTTGGCTGGTGGCCACTAACGCCCCGGTTACCTGCCCTGGGGGTTAGTGTATGTAACGGCAGTGTATGTTTCCTCGCCTTGCCCCGGCTGTCTGGTAAGGCGTGTAGTTTGGACAGCTTTCTTGATTGTAGGCTGGTTGGTGATTCTTCTACTCTGGCGGTAGTGGTTCCTTTTTCGTTCAGGGCGCTCTGAACACAGTATTCTGGACATAGTGCAGCCCGCCGGTTCTGGCTTTGGCGTATTGTTCCATCATCGCATTTGGTTTATCAGACGTCAGGCAGCTTCAGCAAGATTATCATTAGTCATTCATTAGACTGCCACTAGTCTGAGTTACCATTTTGTGAAATGAATGCAACTCTTGGCCGCCTATCTCATCGCTCGCGAAAGTGTTTGTTGCCGGACCTTCTCAGAGATCGATTCCTGGAGCACCGTCTGGATCAGTTGCTCTTTTTTTTTTTTACCTAACTTTGCTATTGTATTTGCTGTTTTACAGCAGGTTTCAAATTTTTTTCATATATTATTGTCGTTTCTGCAGTGAAATCCATTCAGATGTGATTGTGGTCATTTGCTTTAAAATCCTATTTGGTATTGGTATTCTAGCAGTAAGCTTTAAAACCTTATTTACTGCCATTCCTGGCGTCTTGTACCTTCTGCGGTGTTTGTGGCGACTTGCCTTTAATATTTCAATACCCTTAATTTCTAAGTTGCAGTGAGTTTTAAACAATTATTATTTTATTGCCATTCCTGGTGTTAAGGCCTCCTGCCCAGATCACAGTGGCTTGCTTTCAAAACATTACCTGCTGTATCTGAATTTAATGGCGATTTGCTAAATTGTAACTCACTGTAAACACTATTGTTTACACTTGTTTATTCCTTCGTTAATAATGTGTGGTATTTTTTAAATTTATTGTTGAGTATGGAATTACTGATTTAAAATAAATTGAGTGTAACAGTAAAAGGCAACCAGTAGTAACTGATTACGGCCCCATCCACAATCGTAGCTGAATCCTGCCTTCCCTTGAGCACCAGGTCTCAACCCCAGGCTACACGCCGACAACGCCCCCTGGGCAGCGTGCATACAGGGCGCCTCCGACCGAGCTGTCTCAGTCTCATGACTCAGCCGGCATTGCACCTCGATACATCGCACTGTGCTCTAGCCTTCGACAGTGATAGTCTTCGCCACGTATCTTAGCTAGCTGTGAAGGAATGTTAGTCATTGTGTATACAGGGTGTTTCAAAAATGACCGGTATATTTGAAACGGCAATAAAAACTAAACGAACAGCGATAGAAATACACCGTTTGTTGCAATATGCTTGGGACAACAGTACATTTTCAGGCGGACAAACTTTCGAAATTACAGTAGTTACAATTTTCAACAACAGATGGCGCTGCAAGTGATGTGAAAGATATAGAAGACAACACAGTCTGTGGGTGCGCCATTCTGTACGTCGTCTTTCTGCTGTAAGCGTGTGCTGTTCACAACGTGCAAGTGTGCTGTAGACAACATGGCTTATTCCTTAGAACAGAGGATTTTTCTGGTGTTGGAATTTCACCGCCTAGAACACAGTGTTGTTGCAACAAGACGAAGTTTTCAACGGAGGTTTAATGTAACCAAAGGACCGAAAAGCGATACAATAAAGGATCTGTTTGAAAAATTTCAATGGACTGGGAACGTGACGGATGAACGTGCTGGAAAGGTAGGGCGACCGCATACGGCAACCACAGAGGGCAACGCGCAGCTAGTGCAGCAGGTGATCCGACAGCGGCCTCGGGTTTCCGTTCGCCGTGTTGCAGCTGCGGTCCAAATGACGCCAACGTCCACGTATCGTCTCATGCGCCAGAGTTTACACCTCTACCCGTACAAAATTCAAATGCGGCAACCCCTCAGCGCCGCTACCATTGCTGTACGAGAGACATTCGCTAACGATATAGTGCACAGAATTAATGACAGCGATATGCGTGTGGGCAGCATTTGGTTTACTGACGAAGCTTATTTTTACCTGGACGGCTTCGTCAATAATCAGAACTGGCGCATATGGGGAACCGAAAAGCCCCATGTTGCAGTCCCATCGTCCCTGCATCCTCAAAAAGTACTGGTCTGGGCCGCCATTTCTTCCAAAGGAATCATTGGCCCATTTTTCAGATCCGAAACGATTACTGCATCACGCTATCTGGACATTCTTCGTGAATTTGTGGCGGTACAAACTGCCTTAGACGACACTGCGAACATCTCGTGGTTTATGCAAGATGGTGCCCGGCCACATCGCACGGCCGACGTCTTTAATTTCCTGAATGAATATTTCGATGATCGTGTGATTGCTTTGGGCTATCCGAAACATACAGGAGGCGGCGTGGATTGGCCTCCCTATTCGCCAGACATGAACCCCTGTGACTTCTTTCTGTGGGGACACTTGAAAGACCAGGTGTACCGCCAGAATCCAGAAACAATTGAACAGCTGAAGAAGTACATCTCATCTGCATGTGAAGCCATTCCGCCAGACACGTTGTCAAAGGTTTCGGGTAGTTTCATTCAGAGACTACGCCATATTATTGCTACGCATGGTGGATATGTGGAAAATATCGTACTATAGAGTTTCCCAGACCGCAGCGCCATCTGTTGTTGAAAATTGTAACTACTGTAATTTCGAAAGTTTGTCTGCCTGAAAATGTACTGTTGTCCCAAGCATATTGCAACAAACGGTGTATTTCTATCGCTGCTCGTTTAGTTTTTATTGCCGTTTCAAATATACCGGTCATTTTTGAAACACCCTGTAGTTGTGACATGGACTCGGACAAGAGTCAAGAATTAGTAAATGTTATTTGATTGATGATAACCACAGAACTACAGATAGAACATCATTAAAGTTAAGTACTCAATTGATTCCTGTAATGAAGTATATTTTAACCCTATGTGCATTTTGTCTTGTAGTGAGAGGAAACCATCCACCCGCCTATCATACCACCCTCTCCTCCTCCAGCCAGGAACCAGAAAACATTGTTCGGTTGATTTAGGGGGAGGGGACGAAACAGCTAGGTCATCGGTCCCATCTGGTTAGGGAAGGATAATGAAGGAAGTCCGCCATGCCCTTTTAAATGAACCATTCCGTCATTTGCCTGGTGCGATTTAGAGAAATCATAGAAAACCTAAATCAGCATGCCCAGACGTGGGTTTGAACCATCGTCCTCCCGAATGCGAGCCCAGTGTGCAAACCACTGCGCCACCTCGCTCGGTCACAAAACGTTACAAGACGTCACAGCCACAACAGTAAAAGTGTGAATTCTCTTCCACGTTGTTCGGTTTCCGAGTGGGAGGGAGAGACTTCCGAATATGTGCGGAAGTTCTGATTTCCCTGGGCATTAGCTACGACATCATTCCGTATCTGGGCTTCCTGAGTAAGCATCACACTAAAGTCTTTGTTCAGCAGCGCACGGCAGAGCTGGATGGTACATCGTCTTGTCACGGTTTTAAGGCTGAAAGAGCCGAGTTGTTGCCAGAAACACTGGAGACGCCGGTTAAGCTGCGTACACATGATCTTGGATTCGATTCGCGAGGTACGTTACCGTAAGGTATAGGTAGGCTGGTTTGTATGACCGTAGGTACTGATCTGCCTGTTAATACTGTGTGTGTGATGGATTACTTGCCAGAAAAAGAGGTACTGGATCAGACGCAGTGATTTTTACGACAAACTTTGTCACATATGCAAGAGTTAGAAGGTAGCCGAATAGTACCCATCAGTATAGACAATCTCGTTTCAGATGAGGCGAGACTATCAAATGGAACGCTTGACCTTAGAGGTTCTAGAGGATGAATTAGAAAGGGAATTCAATGCAGAATACTTAAAACTGGGACTGTCTGTCGACTTAACTGCACTGAGGGGAAAAGTGTTGCATCTGAAAGGACATGAGATATGGAGAAACTATTAGAAGAATATGCAGGATTGATTAACCTGGCTGGACCACTACCAGCCACACCTCTGGTACAGCACAGAATTCCCACTGGGAACGAGGTGCAAGCGTACAAAATCCATACGGTGTTCCTTGTTATTTACAACCTTTAATGAAGAAATTCGTAGACCAACAGCTTTGGTGTGGAATCATAGAAGAGAGCACTAGCCCCAGGATAGCTCCAGTATTAATTGTGCTCAAGAAATCTTCACTTGGGAAAATTGATTATAGGTGCCACTGTGGTAACAGATTTCTAAATCAGTGAATTTCCACCAATGCATACACTATGCCTAATATCAGCGAGGCACTACACAATCTGGGGCAATGCCATTACTTCACCACCTCAGACATACGCAGAGTCTGCCACCAATTAGAAGCAGCATAGACAAATAGGCCTAAGACAGCATTTTCAGTCCCATTTGGACACTTCCAGAAATGTCTGCTGCCCTGAGGTCTCAAAAACGCGCTGGAGCCTTTCCGGCGCTTATTAGACGGAGTTCTACTAGGCCTGATATCCAAAACATTGCATTTATATCTACATGATATAACAGTATACTCCAAGGACATCCAGGAGTACATGGTGAGTGTGCGGGATGTATGTGAAGTTACATGCAGCAAGGCTGATCCTCGGTTTAGAAAAGTGTCACTTTGTGTTGCAGGAGGTCGGCTATCTAGGTCACATAAAGCACTCCGTCTGAAGGCCACAAATGGCCCATTGGGACCATCCGACTGCGGTGTCATCCGCAGCTAAGGATGCAGATAGGAGGGGCGTGTGGTCAGCACACTGCTCTCCCGGTCGTTACGGTGGTTTTCTTTGACCGGAGCCGCTACTGTTCCGTCGAGGAGCTCCTCAATTGGCATCACGAGGCTGGGTGCACCCCAAAAAATGGCAACAGCGCATGGCGACCCGGATGGTCACTCACCCAAGTGCTGGCCACGCCCGACAGCACTTAACTGCGGTGATCTGACGGAAACCGGTGTATCCACTGCGGCGAGGCCGTTGCCTACGTCACACAAGGCAGACAGTTATTCAGCTACAGAAAAGGAAACGCTGATGCTATTTTTAGAATCATATATTTTCGTTGCTATCTGTAAGGGAGGCGTTTTAAGGCTGTAACAGACCATGTTCACTAAAATGGCCTCTATAATTAAAGGATCCAGCCAGTAGGCTAAACAGCTGTGCCTTAAGGTTTAAAGAATTCGATTTTTAGGTAGAGAATGATCCAGAGAAGTCTCATGATAATGCTGATAGATGAAGCCACAAAGTATGAGCCTTAGAATCTATTAGAATAAGTACAGAATTCGATTTTTAGGTAGAGCATGAGCCAGAGGTCTCATGATAATGCTGATGGATGAAGCCACAAAGTATGAGCCATAGAATCTATGAGAATAAGTACATAAACATTGATGCAGAGTTCACGTTTCTGTCCCTCCTGTCAACATGTGCTGTTCAGCTCTCATGAAGGAATACGTTACAAGCAAACACGATGCAGCCACTGTATTGTTGTCCCAACCTGCTTGCGGTATGAAGTGTTGAAGCAAGCCCATGTTTCTAGCTCAGCTGAGTACAGTATATGACGAGCCACCGACCGCCACAATGTGAGAAGTTACTGGTGGCCATAGAGGAAACAATACAGTGCTATATAAAGTACTACAGTGCTATATAAAGAACTGCAGCCCCAGATTCAAAGAGGAAAGCTGTCGTCAGAGAGTACCCTTACAGAGGCTGCCTGAGGCAGAGAAACCTTTTTAATGAATTGGTCTCGACATCTTTGGCCCTTTTCCCGAACCACCAGCGGGGAACTAACATGTACGAACCATAATTGATCATTTTTCGCGATACTTGACCACGATCGTCATACAACGCCAAAATCACACACAGTAGTTTACTCTTCAGTTAACTGTTGGCTCCAAAATTCGGTCACTAAACCAAGGCACGAACTTTACATCTGACTTGTTTAAGCAGCTATGTCGACTATTGCGCATAAAGAGGTTATGAACTAGTACCCTTCACCCGTAACCGAGTGGTAGAACAGATAGTGTGCATAGGACACGGAGTAAAATGTTCAGTTATTATGTGAATAGTAGCCACACTATTACAGTATGTCGTGTGTACAACTCAAAAATCATTGAAAACACGAGTCTTTCATCCTATGAGGTTGTTTTTGGTAGATAAATGATCTAGTGACCTAACTTTTCGATTACGCACCTACTCTGTTCTGGACTTCACTAAAAGTATAATAGGGATATGGTGTCAGGCGAAAAAAGGCTCGAGGAATACTGGAAAACGCAATAAAAAAGCGAAATTACCCAATCCTGATATGAGGCTTACGTTATCTAACACTCACGTTCCGCAGGGGAAAACTAAGATGTTCATTCCGCGACACGATGGACCCTACCAGGTAGCCGAAATGACGTACCCAGTTAATGTTAAAATACATCTCCCCACCCAAACCATGGTTGTCCATATAAGCAGAATCAGCCCGTCTCAAGGTGAACCGGAAGCACTGCCTCAATTGCCAGCATCCTTCTGAAGGGCAAAGAGAATTAGGTAAAGGAAGCAGCAGAAAGAAATGTATAAATGAGACTCAGACGCAGAGTGCACCTAAGATTCTTCCACCACATCCATACTGCTTAAGACAAAGAGGTGGTCTCACAAGTTGAATGTTTGTAATTATTTGTGAGTGATGTACAATGGTTATATTTATGTTGCACTATTTCTATGAGAAAGATTCGTGCAGAACCATTGCATGTACGTAATAGGTTAAGCGTTGAAGATTCTTTATCAGGAATGTATTCTAGATCAATTATTCACTGATGAGGGATTTGAGGAAGTACTGCTTTCCACTGTGGAGACACAAAGTGAATACACACTACACCCTAGTCATGCACACATATTCTCTTTCTCTCCAAAAAGCCTGTAACTACACTATGTGATCAAAAGTATCCAAACACCTGCCTGAAAATGACTTACACGTTTGTGGCGCCCTCCATCAGTATGCTGGAATTCGATATGGTGTTGGCCCACCCTTAGCATTGATGATAGCTTCCACTCTCGCAAGCATACGTTCAATCAGGTGCTGTAAGGTTTCTTGGGGAATGGCAGCCCATTCTTCAGGGAGCGCTGCAGTGATGAGAGGTATCGATGTCGGTCGGTGAGACCTGGCACGCCGTCGGCTTTCCAGAATATCCCAAAGGTGTTCAATAAGATTCAGGTCAGGACTCTGTGCTGGCCAGTCCATTACAGGGATGTTGTTGTCGTGTAACCACACCTCCACAGGCCGTGCTTTGTGAACAGGTGCTCGATCGCGTTGAAAGATACAATTGCCATCCCCGAATTGATCATCAACAGTGGGAAGCAAGAAGGTGCTTAAAACATCAATGTAGGCCTGTGCTGTGATAGTACCACGCAAAACAACAACGGGTGCAGGCCCCCTCCGTGAAAAACACGACCACACCATAACACCACTGCCTCCGAATTTTACTGTTGGCACTACACACACTGACAGATGACGTTCACAGGGCATTCGCCATACCCACCTCCTGTCATCGGATCGCCATATTGTGTACCATGATTGGTCACTCCGCACAACGTTTTTCTACTGTTCAGTCGTTTACGCTCCTTACACCAAGCGAGGCGTCGTTTGGCATTTATCGGCGTAAGATGTGGCTTATGAGCAGCTGCTCGACCATGAAATCCAAGTTTTCTCACCTCCCGCTCAACTGTCATAGTACTTGCAGTGGATCCTGATGCTGTTTGGAACTCCTGTGTGATGGTCTGGGAAGATGTCTGCCTGTTACACATTACGACCCTCTTCAACTGTCGGCAGTCTCTGTCAGTCAATAGACCAGTTCAGCCTGTACGCTTTTGTGCTGTACATTTCCGTTCACGTTTCCAGTTCACTATCATATCGGAAACAGTAGACATAGGGATGTTTAGGAGTGTGGAAATCTCGCGTACAGACGTATGACACAAGTGAGACCCAATCACCTGCCCACATTCAAAGTCCGTTGAGTTCCGTGGACGGCCCCATTGTGCTCCCTCGCGATGTCTGGCTATTGAGGTCGCTGATATGGCAGTAGGTGGCAGCACATATGAATAACATATGTTTTTGAGGGTGTCCGGATACTTTTGATCACATAGTGCCACTGCCCCAGGGAAGTCATTAAAGGTGAAACCGAATTTATCCAGAAGATAGGATCATACTATCTCTGCTCAATTTCAAAACTGATAGTAGTCATTGCCATATGCTATGACCAAGACAGTTTGGCAGCACCTGATGCTCCCTGCCGCCGTTGGATAAGCAGCTGCAGCAGCAAGTCGTATACTCCTAGCTCACCCATTTGTTACATAGTTTAATTCTTAGTTTCTTTGCGTGTTTTTGGTACTTGCATTGTTTAATTCATAAATTTCGGGCGTATTATAGTATTTGAGAGTTGTAGCATCGCGTTTTAGTACCTGAATAGTGTAAAATCGCGTAGTCTCCTTCCACCGCCGAGCAGTGGGTCAGCAGTGCACAAGTGGCAGCATTACTGCATTTACTAGGCAATCTTGTATTTTAATAACCGTTTAAATTTTGTGTCGATTTGTTTGCGCTCTCTGTAGATTAGTTCAGACGTTCTTTGCACAACAGTTTTTAGCATGGATAGGGACTGCAACTGCTGTGTTCGGATGCAAGCTGAGTTGGCATCCCTTCGCTCCCAGCTTCAGGCAGTGTTAGCTTCGGTCACACAGCTTGAGGCTGTTACCAATGGGCATCACTGTGGGGGTCCGGATGGGGGTTTGTCGGGGACGGCCAGCTCGTCCCACGCATCCCCCGATCGGACTACGACTGTGGTTGCCCGGGATACTGCCCGCATTGAGGCTGATCCCTCACCTGTGGTAGAGTGGGAGGTCGTCTCAAGGTGTGGCAGGGGGCGAAAGACATTCCGGAGGGCTGAACGGAAGGCCTCTCCAGTTTGTCTGACGAACCGGTTTCAGGCTCTGTCTCAGGCTGATACTCATCTTCGGCCTGGCATGGCTGCTTGTCCTGTTCCAGAGTTTGCCCCTCAGTCTGCAAGATCCGGGCGGTCGCAGAGGGTGGGCTTACTGGTAGTTGGGAGCTCCAACGTCAGGTGCGTAATGGGGCCCCTTAGGGATATGGCAGCAAGGGAGGGGAAGAAAACCAAAGTGCACTCCGTGTGCATACGGGGGGGAGTCATTCCAGATGTGGAAATGGTCCTTCCGGATTCCATGAAGGGTACAGGGTGCACCCATCTGCAGGTGGTCGCTCATGCCGGCACCAATGATGTGTGTCGCTATGGATCGGAGGAAATCCTCTCTGGCTTCCAGCGGCTATCTGATTTGGTGAAGAGTGCCAGTCTCGCTAGCGGGATGAAAGCAGAGCTCACCATCTGCAGCATCGTCTACAGGACTGACTGCGGAGCTTTGGTACAGAGCCGAGTGGAGGGTCTGAATCAGAGGCTGAGACGGTTCTGCGACCGTGTGGCCTGCAGATTCCTCGACTTGCGCCATAGGGTGGTGGGGTTTCGGGTTCCGCTGGATAGGTCAGGAGTCCACTACACGCAACAAGCGGCTACACGGGTAGCAGGGGATGTGTGGCGTGGGCTGGGCGGTTTTTTAGGTTAGATGGCCTCGGGCAAGTACAGAAAGGGCAACAGCCTCAATGGGTGCGGGGCAAAGTCAGGACATATGGGGACCAAGCAGCAATCGGTATTGTAATTGTAAACTGTCGAAGCTGCGTTGGTAAAGTACCGGAACTTCAAGCGCTGATAGAAAGCACCGAAGCTGAAATCGTTATAGGTACAGAAAGCTGGCTGAAGCCAGAGATAAATTCTGCCGAAATTTTTACAAAGGTACAGACGGTGTTTAGAAAGGAATAGATTGCATGCAACCGGTGGTGGAGTGTTCGTCACTGTTAGTAGTAGTTTATCCTGTAGTGAAGTAGAAGTGGATAGTTCCTGTGAATTATTATGGGTGGAGGTTACACTCAACAACAGAGCTAGGTTAATAATTGGCTCCTTTTACCGACCCCCGACTCAGCAGCATTAGTGGCAGATCAACTGAGAGAAAATTTGGAATACATTTCACATAAATTTTCTCAGCATGTTATAGTCTTAGGTGGAGATTTCAATTTACCAGATATAGACTGGGACACTCAGATGTTTAGGACGGGTGGTAGGGACAGAGCATCGAGTGACATTATACTGAGTGCACTATCCGAAAATTACCTCGAGCAATTAAACAGAGAACCGACTCGTGGAGATAACATCTTGGACCTACTGATAACAAACTGACCCGAACTTTTCGACTCTGTAAGCGCAGAACAGGGAATCAGTGATCATAAGGCCGTTGCAGCATCCCTGAATACGGACGTAAATAGGAATATAAAAAAAGGGAGGAAGGTTTATCTGTTTAGCAAAAGTAATAGAAGGCAGATTTCCGACTACCTAACAGATCAAAACGAAAATTCCTGTTCCGACACTGAAATGTTGAGTGTTTATGGAAAAAGTTCAAGGCAATCGTAAAATGCGTTTTAGACAGGTACGTGCCGAGTAAAACTGGGAGGGACGGGAAAAACCCACCGTGGTACAACAACAAAGTTAGGAAACTACTGCTAAAGCAAATAGAGCTTCACTCCAAGTTTAAACGCAGCCAAAACCTCTCAGACAAACAGAAGCTAAACGATGTCAAAGTTAGCGTAAGGAGTGCTATGCGTGAAGCGTTCAGTGAATTCGAAAGTAAAATACTAGGTACCGACTTGACAGAAAATCCTAAGAAGTTCTGCTCTTACGTTAACTCAGTAAGTGGCTCGAAACAGCATGTCCAGACACTCCGGGATGATGAAGGCATTGAAACAGAGGATGACAGGCGGAAAGCTGAAATACTAAACACCTTTTTCCAAAGCTGTTTCACAGAGGAAGACCGCACTGCAGTTCCTTCTCTAAATCCTCGCACAAAAGAAAAAATGGCTGACATCGAAATAAGTATCCAAGGAATATAAAAGCAACTGGAATCACTCAACAGAGGAAAGTCCACTGGACCTGACGGGATACCAATTCGATTCTACACAGAGTACGCGAAAGAACTTGCCCCCCTTCTAACAGCCGTGTACCGCAAGTCTCTAGAGGAACGGAAGGTTCCAAATGATTGGAAAAGAGCACAGGTAGTCCCAGTCTTCAAGAAGGGTCGTCGAGCAGATGCACAAAACTATAGACCTATATCTCTGACGTCGATCTGTTGTAGAATTTTAAAACACGTTTTTTGCTCGAGTATCATGTCGCTTTTGGAAACTCAGAATCTACTATGTAGGAATGAACATGAATTCCGGAAACAGCGATCGTGTGTGACCCAACTCTCTTTATTTGTTCATGAGACCCAGAAAATATTAGATACATTCTCCCTGGTAGATGCTATTTTTCTTGACTTCCGGAAGGCGTTCGATACAGTTCCGCACTGTCGCCTGATAAACAAAGTAAGAGCCTACGGAATATCAGACCAGCTGTGTGGCTGGATTGAAGAGTTTTTAGCAAACAGAACACAGCATGTTGTTATCAACGGAGAGACGTCTACAGACGTTAAAGTAACCTCTGGCGTGCCACAGGTGAGTGTTATGGGATCATTGCTTTTCACAATATATATAAATAACCTAGTAGATAGTGTCGAAAGTTCCATGCGGCTTTTCGCGGATGATGCTGTAGTATACAGAGAAGGTGTAGCATTAGAAAATTGTAGCGAAATGTAGGAAAATCTGCAGCGGATAGGCACTTGGTGCAGTGAGTGGCAACTGACCCTTAACATAGACAAATGTAATGTATTGCGAATACATAGAATGATTATATGATAGCGGAACAAACACTGATAGCAGTTACTTCTGTAAAATATCTGGGAGTATGCGTGCGGAACGATTTGAAGTGAATGATCATATAAAATTAATTGTTGGTAAGGCGGGTACCAGGTTGAGATTCATTGGGAGAGTCCTTAGAAAATGTAGTCCATCAACAAAGGAGGTGGCTTACAAAACACTCGTTCGACCTATACTTGATTATTGCTCGTCAGTGTGGGATCCGTACCAGATCGGGTTGACGGAGGAGATAGAGAAGATCCAAAGAAGAGCGGCGCGTTTCGTCACAGGGTTATTTGGTAACCGTGATAGCGTTACGGAGATGTTTAACAAACTCAAGTGGCAGACTCTGCAAGAGAGGCGCTCTGCATCGCGGTGTAGCTTGCTGTCCAGGTTTCGAGAGGGTGCGTTTCTGGATGAGGTATCGAATATATTGCTTCCCCCTACTTATACCTCCCGAGGAGATCACGAATGTAAAATTAGAGAGATTAGAGCGCGCACGGAGGCTTTCAGACAGTCGTTCTTCCCGCGAACCATACGCGACTGGAACAGGAAAGGGAGGTAATGACAGTGGCACGTAAAGTGCCCTCCGCCACACACCGTTGGGTGGCTTGCGGAGTATAAATGTAGATGTAGACGTAGATGTAGATGCATAGAGCTACAAGTTCAGGTATTGCTAATGAATGGTACAAAGTGTGACACAGTCGCAGTTTCGAATCCTGCCTTCGGCATGGATGAGTGTGATGTCCTTAGGTTAGTTAGGTTTAAGTAGTTCCAAATTCTAGGGGACTGATGACCTCAGATGGTAAGTCCCATAGTGCTCAGAGCCATTTGAACCATATGAAGTGTGACACTTCAGGTTACACTTTCCAGTTACCTGCCACCATTACCGAAACTAGACTCTAAACATCAGTTACTCCTTAATTTACCTATGAGCCTACCTTCCAAAACCCTGTCCTAAACGCCATGTTAGGCCAACTCTTCTGACTACCCTGCACCACATGACAGCAGAAAGAAAAAAGTGTGACAATAGAACATCTACACAATCACATAAGAAAACATTGGAACGCACGACGCAACCGACTCATAACCATAGAGGCTAGCACATCATCTGTTTGAGTAATTTTGAACGTAATAAGTATTTTGTACTGCTGTCTCAGACATAGAGTTGTCCGGATCCCACCCTTACCGTCATTCAACTTATGGATCCATTATAGTCACGCCAGTACCAGTGAAGACATGTCTCAAGCACAATGAACAATAATAAACTGTGAAAGATAAAAAAAGGGGAAAGAAGCAAAGAAGGCTGCATGAATTCAGTTCTTAAGCTTCATGGGAGTGAGATACGTATCTAATGTGAAATAAAACAGAAAAGACTGCAAGCCAAAGTCTCACTCAAGCAATGAAGAAACACTGAGACATGTGCAAGTGTCTCTGTTACAGTCGGATCAATAAAACAGGAATCTGGAGAGCCAGATTAATCCAAGGAGGGTGGAAATATAACTGCTCAAACTCCGATAGTGAGAACTGTAAGTCAGCGACCGAAACTGGGCCGCAGCTACTGGCCAAGGCCTTGTCATCTCAGCAGCGACAGCAGACACGGCTTCAGCAGCCGGCTCTTGCATGTGACGGACGTCACGTGGTCGCCAGCCGCATGATCGGCCGACCATAACAGGCCGTCGATCCCACACCACATGTTTTCACACCGTCTCAGTATAGGGGAATTTCCGCAACTGTCAGCACGTGGAAAAGGGATCAACGCACCAGGACCAGCCCGTCAGCAAGTCGTCACAGTTGGACCATTTTTCCTGTCTTCTGTTTGTATCTTATTCTATTGGTGCTGTATACCTTTCATACTACCATACTGCTGTATCCATTCTTTTGTGCTATGATGCTGATCGTGTTTAAATCACATTGGCAGTTATTTTTCCTTAAAGTTGCTCTGCATTCCCTGTGTGATATATGTCTAATGACTACGATTTTCGGAGAATCTGGGTGGTGTAATTTCTTTCTCATAATCAAGTCTGTGGCTGACTCTGTATACTGAAGCTGTGTCTGTTCTTGTATTTTGTGATTTTAAGCTCAGGGTAGTGTTCTGTTTCTACTGAACGTTGTAGTGCATATTATGTACCTGCATGCATTAGCTGCTTTTACGTTCTTGGTGTTTGTCTATGGAACATATATCTTCTACATATACAGGTATATACCAGAATCAGACTTTATAATTTTTGTATTATTTCCGCAAAAATTCTGGTTACAATGCAATTCATTAAGAAATTTGTTAGTATGTCTGAGAGTGGGCTTCCATTTAGAGGCCTTGTTGTTGTTGTGGTCTTCAGTCCTGAGACTGGTTTGATGCAGCTCTCCATGCTACTCTATCCTGTGCAAGTTTCTTCATCTCCCAGTACCTACTGCAACCTACATCCTTCTGAATCTGCTTAATGTATTCATCTCTTGGTCTCCATCTACGATTTTTACCCTCCACGCTGCCCTCCAATGCTAAATTTGTCATCTCTTGATGCCTCAGAACATCTCCTACCAACCGGTCCCTTCTTCTCGTCAAGTTGTGCCACAAACTCCTCTTCTCCCCAATTCTATTCAATACCTCCTCATTAGTTATGTGATCTACCCATCTAATCTTCAGCATTCTTCTGTAGCACCACATATCAAAAGCTTCTATTCTCTTCCTGTCCAAACTATTTATCGTCCATGTTTCACTTCCATATATGGCTACACTCCATACAAATACTTTCAGAAACGACTTCCTGACACTTAAATCTATACTCGATGTTAACAAATTTCTCTTCTTCAGAAACGCTTTCCTTGCCATTGCCAGTCTGCATTTTATATCTTCTCTACTTCGATCATCATCAGTTATTTTGCTCCCCAAATAGCAAAACTCCTTTACTACTTTAAGTCTCTCATTTCCTAATCTAATTCCCTCAGCATCACCCGACTTAATTCGACTAATTTAGAGGCCTACCCTTAGCAAATACAGTAGACGAATTGTTATAGTTTTGCTCAGTGATCACTTTTATTGTTGGTATAAGTTCTTCTATAGCGATATTTGGGATTTCTATCTTCCCTGCCAGTTATTCTTTTATGATATTCATTGTGTCACCGAGTGGGATTAAATTGTACATATCTTGAGCATCAAAGGAAATCAATTTTGCAGTTAGCTGGATGTGGGTATCTTTAATTTTCTGCATTGATGTTAAGAGGTTTAACGTACTGCTGTTGTTCCTCAGCTTGTAATGTTCAGCTAAGTATTACTACGTGAATTTCTGCAGTGCAGTATGAGGGACCATTCTTGAAATTGATAACTGTTCCCATTTGGCTATTGTCTTCATGTGTTTTCTATTGGCTTCAGAGTGTTGGTGCTGCAGAATTTTGTTTGCACTATGTTTTATGTTTTTGTAGGTTTTTGATATTTTTAATACGTCTTCCAATATCATTTGGAATCTAACAATTAGGTAAGGCTTCACTTCCTCAACATAATTTTTTTATTCATCTTCGTTTCAGTCATCTATTCCTGTACGTCTATGAACACAAGAGTGTTACTTTTGACTGGTCTTGTAGCTCTTGCCCCCCTTTCCTACAGTTTTGTTCCTTTATTGACTTAAATATTAGTGCTTCTTTGTTATTTTCCTCTTTGTTTCTATGAGTTTTTTGTTAATAATGAAACCATTGACTTGTTTTACTCTTAATTCCATGATTATTTCTGTATCTGCATAATTCTGTTTTATGACGTCCTTAATATCTGCATTTATTAATTTGTTCTTGTTAAAGTTATATTTGGGATCATACTCAAGCACTGTATTTCTGTTTCACTGTTGTTGTACATCTGTGAGCTTCGTCATTCTTTTAAAGTGTGTTGGAAGTTTTGTCTATGTATATGTGTGTGTGTCTGTGTGTGAGTGAGAGAGAGAGTTTCCTGTAGTTGTTTTATAATGACCACATTTAATTTCTATTTTGTTTGTGTGTTTTTTCTGCTGTTCTGTTGATATTTTCTTAGCTTTCTATTCTGCTTTATCTGTCTTGTGGCACAAGACTGTAGGACTGTTCGTGTAAGTGGCTGTCTACAGGCCCAAATTGCATAGTTTCCAGTTCACTTCATGCTTTTTTTCGTACTAATGCCCAGTTTCAACCAACAATCCTATCGTACTAACGTAGCTTTGAGTCTGCTTGATAATCACTTCTCAAATTTAGACAAATTTCATTTGGAATCAAATTATATTGACTACACTTATTGCTAAATTTCAAACAGTTTCTTTTCGTGTATAATCTGACGAGGGTACTACAGATCTGCTATGGCAATGCTTGTCAGGCAGTAATAGTGTTGTCAGTATTTACAGCCACTTTTCAGTTGCTACTTCAGTTGTATTGATTAGCGACTCCATGTTGTCTTGTGCACTACGACCAGATAACAGGTATACTTGAAAAAAGAGACAGCATTGGTCGTATATTTTTCACTATCGCAATTTTGCGATAGTGAAAAATATACGACCAATGCTGTCTCTTTTTTCAAGTATACTTCAGTTGTGTTTACCATGTAGATAAACATGTAACATAGCCTAATCTAGCCAAAAAATGTAAGCTAATAAAAAGTTATGTTATCCAGTCAGTATCCAGTAACAATATTTTTCTAGAATAGAATATTGCCCATTATCATCTTCTTCCTTAAAATGGTGTCTGGTGAAGTAAACTTCTATAATGGCGGGTGGTGATAGATCGTTTTTTTGTATCCGCCGTACCATGTACATTATTTGAAGTAACATAACTTGCCCCTCACATCTCAGACAACACTATCATCAAAATTCAATTAGTTTTCTTGTTATATGGGGACTTAATAGCAGAAAATTGTAGTATATAGTAAGCAAAGAAACCCTTTCACATTTTGTTGATATAGACTTTCAAAAATAGTATCACTTTCAACATACAGAACACAGCTTATTGATTAACTGTCGCAGTGTTTACATCTCCAAATCTTTTTTTTTTCACGACAAACGTTAAAGTACAAAATAAAGTTAATAGAGCATTATGCTGATATCTGTTTGCGGCACCTAGGAGGTCAACTCAGCATGTTTAGCCACATACTGCTCACAATAGCTACATCGGAAACAGAAAATCTAGCAAAATAAGTCTCTAGTATCTTCTCAAACTGCTCGTAATACAGCGTTTCACAGTTTTAGGTCCCTGGGATAGGTAAATGAAAACACGGTGTCAATGGCGCAAATATCTCCGATGTTACACAGACACTATGCAAATTACAGCGCCAGTGGAATCCTTTATTCAAGCAGCTCCTCATGAGGGGGAGTGGATCACGTTCGAGACCTACCTACCCCAGTAAAAATCTATGGAATATCATGTGTCAAACCAGGGTCCCTCGGCACCAACGGCGGTCGTATTAACTATTTAGCTATGGTGGAGGGCTGCTCATAGCTGTCCTCCCATGGTCGACGGAGTACTTTGCTCTCCTACTTCTTCCCTCCATGGACTGTCTTTAAAAGTCATAAATTTCAGGCTTGGACTGTAAAGCCATGATTGAATAAAATGGCAAGCTAGTGGGTGTCCCCATTCCTAACATACAACATAGGTTCAATATCTTCCTAGTGAAACCGGAAACCTTCTGTTGAAAATAAAATACAAATGCGTGAAAGCAAATTATGTTAAATTTCCTGAATACGTTCGTACAGTCGTAACTTATGTCAAATCACTTCCACTTATCAAACGAAATTTTAGGAGGAGGAGGAGGAGATTAGTGTTTAACGTCCCGTCGACAACGAGGTCATTAGAGACGGAGCGCAAGCTCGGGTGAGGGAAGTATGGGGAAGGAAATCGGCCGTGCCCTTTCAAAGGAACCATCCCGGCATTTGCCTGAAGCGAATTAGGGAAATCACGGAAAACCTAAATCAGGATGGCCGGAGACGGGATTGAACCGTCGTCCTCCCGAATGCGAGTCCAGTGTGCTAACCACTGCGCCACAAACGAAATTTTACGAAAACCGTTTGAACAATCAGCAAAAAACATCCCAAACATGACATGAACGCCCAAAAAATTTTTTCCACAAGTCTTATGACTATTATAGCTTGTACGTATTTTGTACACAGCTTGTTTTCCGGTACTCAGTACAGTAAATCGCTTCACGCAACCATGTGTATAATGGAGGTAAATGCAAACCAGCACTCTCAGCGCACTTCAGAAAACTGCTGTGTCTCTCCAAACGTGGATGGGATAGTATGTCTTATGTAGCCCACACCGTTCAGTCTGTCCACATGCCTTGATGGGTCATTTCGAACTTAGACCGTACGTGCGCTGCCAGTTGTCGGCAAAAATCTGCAAGTGAGTTGCCTTCCGAATCAGTTCACATCACAGCGACCTCATTCAAACATTCAGTCGCTACTGTGAGACTCGAAATATTGAGGATCTGCCGTTTAGTGAAAGCCTGCAGAAAAAGAAAACAGCCGATGACCGGTACCTACAAACAACGGCTCGTGTATACCCCTAGGAGAATGCAAGAGGATTGTCCACTGAGGTGATACCTTGTTTGGGAACATGAAGTCCGTGAATGTTCTCCAAATAGCCCTTTCGATTCAGTGATCAGTCTTTTCCGTGGACAAACAGCCTACACCATTATGGAGCCTCCACCAACTTCCTCAGTGCCTTGTTCACAACCTGAGTGTATGGCTTCGTGGGGTCTGCGACACACTTAAACCCTACAATCAGCTCTTACCAACTGGAATAAGGGCTCATCTGATCAGGCCACAGTTTTCCAGTAGTCAAGGTCCAACAGACATTGTCACGAGCCCAGACGACGTCGTGCTGTTGGCAAAGGCACTCGCGTCGGTCGTCTCCTGCCGCAGACCATTAACGCCAAAGTTCGTCGCGTTGTCCTAACCATACGTTCGTCGTACGTCCATACTGATTTCTGCTGGTATTTCACAGAGTGCTGGTTGTCTGTTAGCACTGACAACTCTGCGCTTATGCCGCTGCTATCGGACGTTCTACATCTACATTACATACTCCGCAATCCACCATACGGTGCGTGGCGGAGGGTACTTCGTACCACAACTAGCATCTTCTCTCCCTGTTCCACTCCCAAACAGAGCGAGGGAAAAATGACTGCCTATATGCCTCTGTACGAGCCCTAATCTCTCTTATCTTATCTTTGTGGTCTTGGTGGCAGTAAAATTGCACTGCAGTCAGCCTCAAATGCTGGTTCTCTAAATTTCCTCACTATCGATTAACGAAAAGAACGCCTCCTTTCCTCTAGAGACTCTCACCCGTGTTCCTGAAGCATTTCCGTAACACTCGCGTGATGATCAATCCTACCAGTAACAAATCTAGCAGCCCGCCTCTGAATTGCTTCTATGTCCTCCCTCAATCCGACCTGATAGGGATCCCAAATGCTCGAGCAGTACTCAAGAATAGGTCGTATTAGTGTTTTGTAAGCGGTCTCCTTTACAGATCGGCCACATCTTCCCAAAATTCTACCAATGAACCGAAGACGACTATCCGCCTTCCCCACAACTGCCATTACATGCTTGTCCCACTTCATATCGCTCTGCAGTGTTACGCCCAAATATTTAATCGACGTAACTGTGTCAAGCGCTACACTACTAATGGAGTATTCAAACATTACAGGATTCTTTTTCCTATTCATATGCATTAATTTACATTTATCTGTATTTAGAGTTAGCTGCCATTCTGTACACCAATCACAAATCCTGTCCAAGTCATGTTGTATCCTCCTACAGTCACTCAACGACGACACCTTCCCGTACACCACAGCATCATCAGCAAACAGCCGCAGATTCCTATCCACCCTATCCAAAAGATCATTTATGTAGATAGAAAACAACAGCGAAGCTACCACACTTTCCTGGGGCACTTCAGATGATACCCTCACCTCCGATGAACACTCACTCAGCATCGAGGACAACGTACTGGGTTCTATTACTTAAGAAGTCTTCGAGCCACTCACGTATTTGGGAACCAATCCCATATGCTCGTACCTTAGTTAGGAGTCTGCAGTGGGGCACCGAGTCAAACGCTTTCCGGAAGTTAACAAGACGTTAAGTGAAGGCTGTCGGCCACTGCATTCCCCGGGGCGAGATGAAATTTGGTATTCTCGATACTCTCTTGACACTGTCGATCTCTGAATACTGAATTCCCTAACGATTTCCGGAACGGAATTTCCCATGCGTCCAGCTCCAACTACCATTCCTCGTTCGAAGTCTGTTAATTCCTGTCGTGGGCCCACAATCACGAAGGAAACTCTTTCACATGAATCACCTGGGTAGAAGCGACAGCTCCGCCAGTGCATTGCCCTTTCATACCTTGTGTACACGATACTGTCGCCATCTATGCATATGCATATCCCTATCCCATGACTTTAGTCACCTCAGTGTACATTGCCTTTTAGGAAACAATTGAGAGATCAGTGTAGACCTAGATAGTGCACAACCATCTGCAAAATACACTCCTGGAAATGGAAAAAGGAACACATTGACACCGGTGTGTCAGACCCACCATACTTGCTCCGGACACTGCGAGAGGGCTGTACAAGCAATGATCACACGCACGGCACAGCGGACACACCAGGAACCGCGGTGTTGGCCGTCGAATGGCGCTAGCTGCGCAGCATTTGTGCACCGCCGCCGTCAGTGTCAGCCAGTTTGCCGTGGCATACGGAGCTCCATCGCAGTCTTTAACAGTGGTAGCATGCCGCGACAGCGTGGACGTGAACCGTATGTGCAGTTGACGGACTTTGAGCGAGGGCGTATAGTGGGCATGCGGGAGGCCGGGTGGACGTACCGCCGAATTGCTCAACACGTGGGGCGTGAGGTCTCCACAGAACATCGATGTTGTCGCCAGTGGTCGGCGGAAGGTGCACGTGCCCGTCGACCTGGGACCGGACCGCAGCGACGCACGGATGCACGCCAAGACCGTAGGATCCTACGCAGTGCCGTAGGGGACCGCACCGCCACTTCCCAGCAAATTAGGGACACTGTTGCTCCTGGGGTATCGGCGAGGACCATTCGCAACCGTCTCCATGAAGCTGGGCTACGGTCCCGCACACCGTTAGGCCGTCTTCCGCTCACGCCCCAACATCGTGCAGCCCGCCTCCAGTGGTGTCGCGACAGGCGTGAATGGAAGGACGAATGGAGACGTGTCGTCTTCAGCGATGAGAGTCGCTTCTGCCTTGGTGCCAATGATGGGCGTATGCGTGTTTGGCGCCGTGCAGGTGAGCGCCACAATCAGGACTGCATACGACCGAGGCACACAGGGCCAACACACGGCATCATGGTGTGGGGAGTGATCTCCTACACTGGCCGTACACCACTGGTGATCGTCGAGGGGACACTGAATAGTGCACGGTACATCCAAACCGTCATCGAACCCATCGTTGTACCATTCCTAGACCGGCAAGGGAACTTGCTGTTCCAACAGGACAATGCACGTCCGCATGTATCCCGTGCCACCCAACGTGCTCTAGAAGGTGTAAGTCAACTACCCTGGCCAGCAAGATCTCCGGATCTGTCCCCCATTGAGCATGTTTGGGACTGGATGAAGCGTCGTCTCACGCGGTCTGCACGTCCAGCACGAACGCTGGTTCAACTGAGGCGCCAGGTGGAAATGGCATGGCAAGCCGTTCCACAGGACTACATCCAGCATCTCTACGATCGTCTCCATGGGAGAATAGCAGCCTGCATTGCTGCGAAAGGTGGATATACACTGTACTAGTGCCGACATTGTGCATGCTCTGTTGCCTGTGTCTATGTGCCTGTGGTTCTGTCAGTGTGATCATGTGATGTATCTGACCCCAGGAATGTGTCAATAAAGTTTCCCCTTCCTGGGACGATGAATTCACGGTGTTCTTATTTCAATTTCCAGGAGTGTATCATTTAGATTTCCACACATCCATAATGAACAACTTGTTCGTAACGGACACGTGGAGGCCTAACTGGTAATCTGGAGATGGTCATCGCTAGTAGTATAAGGTATAGGACTCTTGTTCCTAACATGCAGCGGCAGGTTAGGTGACTCGTCCTTAAGCCACACCTCTTTCTTGGAAGTAGGCCAATCAGAGAGCACCTAAGCCAAAACACACACACACATATTTTGATCTCCCAATTACAGCCCAGTATTTTACTGGTCACTAACAACGATACAGGCAATCAGTAAGTACCATCTGCAGTCAGCCGCCTTGTCATCTGCACCAAATTCTCACAGCATCTCTATTAATCCCCAAAGCAGATTATAGAGACAATAACTGCAGTGAGCAGATGCTTGCTGTGCTACTATGAGTCTCAGCAGTAGTAAAGAATGGGGCAAGGTACTGCAGAGAGAAGAGTCAGATTTCTGTCCGTGGATGTAATTCAATCCAAGCAGGTTACAGCACTGTTGCTGTGTTACGTTTAACGGTCTTTACAAGTTATTCACTAAAACACATGAAAGTTGACTGATATGAAAATAAACCTTCGGGACAATCACGACCGAGAAAAGATTGTCAACTGTATTCTGCTGCCTATAATTTTAATTATTTACGTGTCAACTACATGGAAATTGTTAGTAACGACTCTATCGAAGTTGACATAAATATTATACAGAAGCGTTATATGATGCCTGGAGTAACCCATTTTTTCTCAACCTAGGCCACTGTTCCCATTCATATTGGAAACAACACCGCTGGCTACGGCTAAGGCATCTCTCCACATTATCCTTCCTTTCATAAGTGCTAGTTGTGCAAGGTACACAGGAGAACTTCAGTGAAGTTTGAAAGGTAGGAGATAAGTCAAGCTGTGGGGGCGTGTTGTGACTTGTGCTTGGGTATCCCTGACAGTAGAGCGCTTGCCGACGAAAGCCACGGGTCTGGAACACACTTTACATCTTCCACGAAGTTTCCAGTGTGCTCTGCTGCGGAGTGAACATTCATTCTCGATAGTAACGCTCCTTTCGTACGTATATGGGGGTCCACAGTTATGTTATAAGGATGAAGTGTGCGTTAAACTGTAAGTCACACCAGTAGCGTCGATAGAGTGAGTGACATGTGGTTGGCGCACTTATAGAACAATAACCAGACGATTCAGATGCGGAATAACACTGAGGCACTTAATTTGAGGTTCCATTGCGCATTGAACCAAAGTGAGTGCAAAGTTCAAAGCCGTTGACCTTCACTACATCGTCTTCCTGTAGTTCCGTGTGAATATTAAACTTTGACTCTTTCGTCATTACGGCCCTCTTCCTAAGTTCGAACTTGTTCAAATTCAGTGCAAATCAAGAACTTCCACAAACTATTGTAGTGACTAAGTTTGCTCCAAAGGAAGGGTATTTTGGGTTATGTACTTTTCAGTATAACTGTTTACATTCTTTACTTGGGCTGTTGCTCTCTGCTCCTCAACTGGTGCAATACTTAACAACGATATTGAATCAAGTTACATTGCCTTAAGTGGTAAAGAATTATCGCCCAACTGGAAAAAAACCAATAGATAGACAAAGAAAGAGGTGGAGAGATCAAATGTGCTAACCGTTAATAATAAATGCATTGAACAAGAGAACATTACAGGTAAGTTTCTAACGACTGAAGAAAGTAGAGGAAGAAGAAGAAGAAGAATGTGTACGGAAAGTGAATGTAATTTGAGAGCTGCGCAGTATCGGGACATGATCGTTCAATCTAGTGTCCAGCGCTGCAGTCAGCATTTCGGTGATGGAAGAGTTACTCAAGACGACGGAACCCATCTCGTGATGATCTTCCTGTTGCAGGCGGGAAATAAACGAATGGAAAAACCTGCCGTGTCTCCTGAGATGAAGCACGCTTGAGAGCCAGCTGAAACTTGCAGTGCGTAGACGCAGGAGCCCTCCCCACGCAGTGGATGATCTCAGGAGCCAAGAGAAGAGTGGGATCAGCTCGGACAACAACCTCACCACCAACCTGTAGACAGCATGACGAAATGAACGCATACACCTCACAATGAACAGAATGGAGAGACACAGTATTACCCACTAACATATTTGCATTTCACACATGTGCAACGTTGTGCTCTTTTGAACAGGCTGTCTGTTTTAGTTACTGACTAGCTGAGTAACTGGTGTTGCCCAGGTGTGTATTTATTCTAGTTGTATTAGTCCATCACCTTCTTCCCCCTCTCTTTGTCCACTTCCTCCTCCTCCCTCTTTGCACCTACTCCACCACACACTCTCCTTCCATCTCTTCCTGCTCCTCACTCTGCCTGTCTGCTACTCCCCTTCTGTCCATCTCTTCCTCCTCACTCTTAACGCCATCTGTTCCTCCCCTCTCTCTTTCCATCTCCTCCTCCTCCTCTCTGTCCATCTTCTCCTTTAGCTCTTTCTCTCCATCTCCTCCTCTTCCCTTTGTCCTCCTCCCCCTCCCCATCTCCTCCCCCCACGTATCTTTGACCATCTCCTTCTTTTCCCTCTGTGTCCACCTCTTCCTCCCCCCCCCCCTTCTCTCCTCACATTATCACCTTCACCCCAACAGAAAGTTACTGGTTCTACCTCCACTGTACTTATTTCCGGATATTAACTAATATTGTACCAAGTTTCGTTGAAATTGAACTATGGGCTTAAGGGATTTTCATCACCTGTGGCTTTACCCACGTCACATATATTTCAAATATATTTAACGTATTTCACATACATTTCTACACGTATTTCATACCTATACCTAGAGAATTTTGTCTTGCAATATCATTTTCACGCAGCTCAATGTTTATGACATGGTATCTCCTGAACTACGTGTCTACAACTATGTAATATTGTAGATACATCCAGTAGTGTAAGTGGGCACTGTGTTGTGTTGCGAATAAAGTTAGAGGTAAAGAATTAATAAGTTAAAATTTCATGCATAGTGCAGCAGTTTCTCAAGCATTTGAGTGCTTATGACGTCATATCTCCAGAAATACGCGTCGTACAATGATGCATTTTTGCAGTTACGTTTAGTGCTATATGTCAATACTGTCTGCAAAGTAAGTTGCGAACAGAGTTTTCAGCAAAGAAGAAACAAATTAAATGATGTACATTTACTGTATGAACTACCAAAATGTAGTAAGGCATCAGTTTTCTTTTTATTTCGTTATTTTGTGCGTAGTGTTAGTGCTAAACAGCATGTTACAGATTCAAAATTATGTATAAAGTTTGTTGCAGGTCTCTGAGTGTACTCATTGTCAAATACTGAATGAATGCCGTCTGGCTATTTGCTCACATCCACCCCCAGCCATTTGAAAGTTAGGTGGGTTTTTGTCATCCCCCTCCCCCCTCGCCCCCCCCCCCCCCCCCCTGTTGGTCATTCTCAGAGAGAAAGTGATTATATATACCAAGTTTGGTTGAAATAGATTCAGTGATTTGGGAGGAAATGTGGAAGAAAGATACATACATACATACAGTTCTATAATATGCATGAATTTCACTTCACAGTAGAGAACACTACCTGACAAAAACTGAAAGACGTCTTCTGATGTCAGTGTAACTCCGTGTACGAACACACTGTACGTAAATGATAGAGAGTTGCCATTCTCTGTGACAGGTAGTACGGCCACCAGAGTTCTGTAGTATTGTTGGCAAATGTTATTCGTAAAATTTCCATTGATTTGAAATATTGTGTTATTGTAGAAAATGAGAAAAGCGATCAGTGCTATTTTAATAACAGTATGGACAGAAACGAGCAACGAAAACATCTCATAAGAATTGGTACAGCACTGGTAAGACAGTAATATATCTGTTACCATGTGGCATAGCCCATTACGTAGTATTTGTCTACATGCAGTGTGTAAGGCTTGTCCCCAATGGTATGCATGGTAGTTTCTCTCTGTTGTCGTCGCAGGCCAATTAAATTATAGAATGGTAACATTTCTAGTCAGGAAGTTTTTCAAGAACTGCGGTATCGGTGAAGTACAAACCTCCACTAACTTCAAAGGGTTTGAAACGGCTAGAGCCACAGAAAACTTGCGACGTCATAGAAGAAGAACTTACAACTTGCCAATTTTTTCACAGTTTACAATAAAAACAGAAAGTACTCGATAGTTGATCTGCTTACCGTGTCTACATAGTATGCCTCCATCTACTTGTAGCCCTTGAAAACAGACAAATTAGCAAGTGAAATAGAGTTCTTCAGCCTCAGATTTAACCCTCTGGCGCTGACTATTCGTAATATTCAAATAATCCTCGATTACAATGTGATTTTTGGGCAGAGTTCCAAAAACTTAGAATGAACAGGAATTGTAGTACTCATTCACTTATCACTTTTCGGAAAAAAAACGCTGAATGGTGGACGGGCTAAGTTTTCCTTTGTTTGCCCATTTAATTAATATTTTCAATCTATGTATCTTGAAAGTGAGTGAGTCGCAGTTTTTCAGGTTTTGTTCGATTTCTACGTTTACTACAGGAAATAACGGGAATAAAAAACCGAAAATCGATTCTGTCAGGAACTGATTATCTGGAACGGTTTTAATAGTCGGGTTAAACTGACATTGGAAAAAACCGACACAACCGGAAACCGGTTGTATCAGCAACAACCATCGTCCCTAGATTGATAGGGGCCTCATAGTGTGAAAATGGTTCAAATGGCTCTGAGCACTATGGGACTTAACATCTGAGGTCATCAGTCCCCTAGACTTAGAACTACTTAAACCTAACTAACCTAAGGAGATCACACGCATCCATGCCCGAGGCAGGATTCGAACCTGCGACCGTAGCAGCAGCGCGGTTCCGGACTGAAGCGCCTAGAACCGCTCGGCCTCTCATTGTGTGACTCACAAGCAAAGGCCACGATATGGGGATCACGGATATACTTCAAACTTTGTAGACCTTTAGTAAGCCATTGAAACAACATAATGTGCAAGTAGAAAGGTGCACTGCTCTGGCATTATGAGAAAATCCCAAGAGAAGTTTTACGCGACTATTATGTAACTGACGTATCTGTGCGTAGGAGCTAACTGTTAGAGTTCATGGTGGTCAAGTGATCAGCGATCGAGCTGCGTAACACGAATGTGTATGAGGATATGGTTCGACTCCACTTCGAACTTAGTTTTTAATGTATATTTTTTCATCACTGGTCATATTATTTACACTACTGGCCATTAAAATTGCTACACCAAGAAGAAATGCAGATGACAAACGGGATTCATTGGACAAATACATTATACTAGAACTGCCATGTGATTACATTTTCACGCAATTTAGGTGCATAGATCCTGAGAAATCGGTACCCAGAACAACTACCTCTGGTCGTAATAACGGCCTTCACACGCCTGGGCATTGAGTCAAACAGAGCTTGGATGGCGTGTACTGGTACAGCTGCCCATGCAGCTTCAACACGATACCACTATTCATCAAGAGTAGTGACTGGCGTATTGTGACGAGCCAGTTAGTTACTGGGCCACCATTGACCAGATCTTTACAATTGGTGAGACATCTGGAGAATGTGCTGGCCAGGGCAGCAGTCGAACATTTTCTGTATCCACAAAGGCCCGTACAGGACCTGCAACATGCGGTCGTGCATTATCCTGCTGAAATGTAGGGTTTCGCAGGGATCGAATGAAGGGTAGAGCAACGGGTCGTAACTCATCTAAAATGTAACGTCCACTGTTCAAAGTGCCGTCAATGAGAACAAGAGGTGACCGAGACGTGTAACCAATGGCACCCCGTACGATCACGCCGAGTGATACACCAGTGTGGCGATGACGAATACACGATTCCAATGTGCGTTCACCGCGATGTCACTAAACCGGATGCGACGATCATGATACTGTATACTGAACCTGGATTCATCCGAAAAAATGACGTTATGCCATTCCTACACCTAGGTTCGTCGTTGAGTACACCATCGCAGGTGCTCCTGCCTGTGATGCAGCGTCAAGGATAACCGCAGCCATAGTCTCCGAGATGATAGTCCATGCTGCTGCAAACGTCGTCGAACTGTTCGTGCAGATGGCTGTTGTCTTGAAAACGTCCCCATCTGTTGGCTCGGGGATCGAGACGTGGCTGCACGATCTGTTACAGCCATGCGGACAAAATGCCTGTCATCTCGACTGCTAGTGATACGAGGCCGTTGGGATCCAGCACGGCGTTCCGCATTTCCCTCCTGAACCCACCGATTCCATATTCTGCTAACAGTCATTGGATCTCGACCAACGCGATCATCAATGTCGCGATACGACAAACCGCAATCGCGATAGGCTACAATCCGACCTTTATCAACGTCGGAAACGTGGTGGTACGCATTTCTCCTCCTTACACGGGGCATCACAACAACGTTTCACCAGGCAACGCCGGTCAACAGCTGTTTGTGTATGAGAAATCGGTAGGAAACTTTCCTCATGTCATCACGTTGTAGGTGTCGCCACCGGCGCGTACCTTGTGTGAATGCTCTGGAAAGCTAATCATTTGCATATCACAGCATCTAGTTCCTGTCGGTTAAATTTCGCGTCTGTAGCACGAGATCTTCGAGGTGTAGCAAATTTAATGGCCAGTAGTGTAATTTACATGATGTTTGACAGGTAATATAATTTTAAAAAACACGTTTATTTACATGAAGTTTAAGTGAATGTCATGTAATTTGACTACTTACTATTTTAATGAAATTTAATTATTAGAACAAACAAGTAAATGAAGAAACGCATGGAGTTTTCCTAAAAATGTATGCCTGTCGTGATTTGCGAAATCTGCTATGCATGCCATCTAGTAAGGTACCCGGAACTACTTGATACCGGCCGCTGTGGCCGAACAGTTCTAGGCGCTTTAGTCCGGAACCCCGCACCTGCTACGGTCGCAGGTTTGAATCCTGCCTCGGGCATGGATGTGTGTGATGTCCTCAGGTTAGTGAGGTTTAAGTAGTTCCATGTGTATGGGATTGATGACTTCAGATGTTAAGTCCTATAGTGCTTACGGCCATCTGAACCATTTTTAAACTGCTTCGCACCTGGACGCCTCGAGCTGCAGACACAGAGGTAGCTCCATTTGACAGTTAACCTGCAGAGCGGTGAGACGCTGCTAATGTAGCAAGAATAGCGTAGGTGCTACTTTTTTGAATATCACAGAATGTACACTTGTACTATAAAAATTAGGGGCTGAGTAGGAATCGAACCGTCACTTCATACACGTTCGTATTACGAAGCACGAACGCTGACCACTTGAGCAAACTCTAACACCTGGTCCATATGCACACATACGTTGGTTACATAACAGATGAGCGAAACTTCTCTTGCGACTATATAGGAATCGACAGAGTAGTGCACTTTACTACTTGCAGGTTATGTTGTTATAATGGCCTACTAAAGGTGTACAAAATTTGAGGTAAATTCGTGATCTTGCCCTCGCCTTGTCAGTTTGATCGGCTGATCGAATAGTGAAATATACGGATTTGTCGGCATTCTAAAGCGCCAGTGGCCCGATGTTCGACTGTATGACCACGCGATGGCAGGCATATTCGTCGACAGGGGCCGGCCAACCATGTCTGGTCACCACAAAGGGAGGATCGTCGTATTGCGGCGCAAGCACATCATAACCCATTCACATCTGCCCCGCCATCGTGGGACAAGTAATGATCGCTGTGCAACACACTGTAATACTGCAATATAACTGGAGACTAGCAGCATCCGAATTACCTTCCGCGGTGTAGGCTGCCATTGACACCACAACACGAATGGCTGTTTTTGGGATGAGGCTGTGAGTGGGACGAATCGACTGCTGATGAAAGGCGTCTCCATTGTTCAGCTATGATCGATGTTCCGCAATGCTCAGCATGACAATCGTCCATTAGAAGGGCGGCGACCTTGGGAAAGGTCCCATTCTTCCATTGTCTTTTGTCCATAGGTTGTGGTCTAGTGGCTAGCGTGCTGCCTCTGGATCGTGAGGTCCCAGGTTCGATTCCTGAACAGGTTGGGGGTTTTCTATGCCCAGGGTCTGTGTGTTTGTGTTGTTCTCATCATTTCATCCTCTTCATCATTATTCTTGACAGTGGCTAGATTGGACTGTGTAAAAATTGGACTGTGTAAAAATTGTAACTTTGTAAGGGTGCTGATGACCGTGCAGTTGAATGTCGCACAAACCAAACATCATCATCATTCATTGTTTTGGATGGGCATAATGGTATTACTGATGGCGTTGTGGTGTGGGGAGCTATCGGTTATGACTTCAGCTCGTGGCTTGCGATGACTAACGGAACTGATGGCACAGTGTTCTCTTGTGTTACCTGTAATGCAACAGTGCAGTGGTGCCGTTTTTCAACTGAAATATGCTCGTCCAACTGTCTACGTGATGTTGAGACGTTCCCGTGGCTAGCTAGACCTCCAGACATGTCCCCAGTGGAAGGTGCGTGCGACCAGCACAGACGTTGGTCCCAGCTCTAGTATCCAGAATATCAAGAACCAGTTCCAACAGTTTTTGAGCAGCTTGTTGCCGTAGAGGATACAACGGCGTCGCGACATCCTTCCCAACGGAATCGGTGGTTACATCCAGGCCAGAATGGGTCCAACGTCGTAAGTAGGCTATTACTGCCAAGTTCCTTGTAAATCTGATTTGTTTTGCACTCAACAATGCCATATACCCTTTCAATCACTCATGTCTCATTTAGTTTCTCCCATCCCTTCTGGTTGCTTCCCTCTTTTTTTCCAGACATGCACTATGTTATCAAAAGTATCCGGACGCCTGGCTGAAAATGACTTACAAGTTCGTGGCGTCCTCCATCGGTAATGCTCTAATTCAATATGGTGTTGGCGCACCCTTATCCTTTATGACGGCTTCCACTCTCTCAGGCATACGTTCAATCAGGTGCTGGAAGATTTCTTGGGGAATGGCACCCCATTCTTCACGGAGTGTTGGTCGGTGAGGCCTGGCACGAAGTCGGCTTTCCAAAACATCCCAAAGATGTTCTACAGGATTCAGGTCAGGACTCTGTGTGGGCTGAACAACTACGAGGATGTTACTGTCGTGTAACCATTCCGCCACAGGCTGTGCGTTATGAACAGCTGCTCGATCGTGCTGAAAGATGTAATCGCCATCCCCGAACTGCTCATCAGTAGTGCGAAGTAAAAAGTAGCTTAAAAAATAAAGGTAGGCCCGTGCTGTGATATTGCCACGCAAAACAACAACGGTTGCAAGGACCCTCCATCAAAAACACGACCACACCATAACACCACCGCCTTCGAATTTTGCTGTTGGCACTGCACACGCTGACAGATGGCATTCACCGGGCATTCGCCATACCCACACCCTGCCATCGGATAGCCACATTGTGTACACTGACTCGTCACGCCACACAACGTTTTTGCACTGTTCAATCGTCCAATTTTTACGCTCCTTACACCAAACGAGGGTCGTTTGGCATTTACCGTCGTGATGTGCGGCTTATGAGCAGCCGCTCGACCATTAAATCCTCCCGCCTAACAGACAAAGTACTTGCATTTGATCATGATGCAGTTTGGAATTACTGTGTGATGGTCTGGATGGATGTCTGCCTATTAAACATTACAACCCTCTTCAAGCGTCGGCGGTCTCTGTCACTCAACAACGCTTTTGTGCTGCACGTGTCCCTTCACGTTTCCACTTCACTGTCACATCGGAAACAATGGACCTAGCGATGTTCAGGAGTGTGGAAATCTCACGTTCAGACGTATAAGTGACACCCAATCACCTGACCATGTATGACGTCCGTGAGTTCCGCGGAATGCCCCATTCTGATCTCTCACGATGTCTAATGACCACTGAGATCGCCGATATGGAGTACCTAAAAGTAGGTGGCAACACAATGCACCTAATATGAAAAACGTATGTTTTGAGGGGTATCCGGATACTTTTGATCACGTAGTGTATGTATTCAATCACATAATCAGTTATGAACCGTTTTCCTAAGATTCCGCACGGATATGAGTTAGTCTCTTCCATTACGCTCAACATTAGATCGTCGCTGATGGGTACCTATAATATATGCCCAGAAATGGGCTTGGTAAAAGGACGTGGACGTGAAACGTACGATAGTGTGAGTATCGGATGAATTTTTCGGGCTGAAAACCCTGCTTCATCCCTCAGTTACTCTCTTTTTGTTTCAAAATTGTGTAAGTTATACCGATACTCACTCTTCAGTTGTTTGTGGCCATTTCGAGTTGCTATGGAGAGACATGTCTATTAAACATTCAAAAATTACAAGTAAAAACCGGTAGGACTGTATTTTTTAGGTATGTCGCCAACTTCCATGGATCAGAATTTGACAAGTTTACAAAGCCAGACTTTTGTCTAATTATTTAAAAGCATCTCCACTTCTTTACAGGCCTCGCTATGCCTTCGTTACTTTGGGATACGCAGGTGCCATCTTGCAACGTTTACGAACCTCTGGGCACCTGAAATCAGATATAGCATGAGCAGCGACCTAATGCTTGCCTTTTTTTACGTGCATTAAAATGGCTCTGAACACGTGTGTAAATGTGATATTTTTTTTATTTTGCGACGACAGTATTACTATTGACGTTCTGACTGAGAGAACAGTTTTTAATTAAATCGGACGTGCAAATAACATAATGCGAATATCGCTGTACCAAAAAACAAAGGTGCCCCCGGGAGCATACTGCCCCGTGGGAACAGAAGCAGCTGCTAATAATCAGTACACAGGGCAGCGGCAGCAGCAACTTTAATTACCTTCTGAACAATTCCACGTGGAATACGATCCCATGGACCAACGGCCAGGTAATTTCAAATAATGCACAAGTTCAGCCTACCATGTTTGCGGTTTTCTGATCGTTGGGACAATAACTGGACGGGCGTAACGACAGAAGTTACAGCATTCGGACAGAAAATATACAGTAAGAAGTTGCAAAGTCGTGAAGAAACGAGAACCGTATGAGAAATAAATGTTTACTCACTGTGTGTACAAACTCGTAACGTTTCCCTTTCAGAAGAAAAATTTTCATCCCGTACACGTTAAAATACAACACACAGAGGTTTCGGCTGTCCGTTAACGCTGCATTCTGTGAAGGTGTCGTCGATTCACGCCAAGTATGTCATTTCACTACGATAGGAGCTTGCTTATTATTGACTAATGAAAACAGACGGCGTCGAAGGGCGACACCAGAGTTTGAATGAACTGTGAAAGAAACATTTGTATAGCTAATTGGTCGCCCCTGATAACAGCGGTGCCTCTGTTACCATGCGACAACAGTTCTATTATCAGCTTGCACTGTCTTTTTCTTGAAATACAATAGCGACTAAACCGTATACCTGCACTTCTAGAAACATTTTCAAAACAGAGCTTTATTTTTCCGTAAGAACCTACTTACCCACCAACGTGTCCTACTTTTCCATTAACAAAACATTTTTACTCCTTAGAAAGCATACTTTCACTAAACTGCGAAGAGCCTTGGAAAAATGAAACGGAATGTGTTTTCCAGGGCAAGGGAAACTACAAAACGGACAAACCCATTAACGTTGAGACAACAAAGGCGTTTACTAAACATTACGGAATTCACAGCTATACAAGTTTTAAAATACTACTAGCAGGATTAACAAGCGACGAAATCAGGGGCTGTTGCGGTAAGTCAGCGGAATGAGATGGGTCCAAAGAAAAACAAATAAGGATGTTACAAATGAAAAACACGAAATAGTGGATTTTCAACAGTATTAATTTATTTCGTCAACTGGTTTTCAGCTTACGAGGCCATCACCAGATAACTGTCTTTTGTTATAAAGGGGAGCCGGCCGTATGGCCGAGCGGTTCTAGGCGCTACAGTCTGCAGCCGCGCGACCGCTACGGTCGCAGGTTCGAATCCTGCCTCGGGCATGGATGTGTGTGATGTCCTTAGGTTAGTTAGGTTTAAATAGTTCTAAGTTCGAGGGGACTGATTACCGCAGATGTTAAGTCCCATAGCGCTCAGAGCCATTTGAACCATTTGTTATAAAGGGGAATACAGCACTGGTGAACAACATAGAAGACTACATTACACTTGAAGGGTGCGGCGCAAACTCAAAGTGGACGTCATCTTTATTATAATAGTGATAACGTAAGCGAAATAGCTAACGAATATGTAAATAGAAAAGGAACAGCCCAAAAAATACTAAACAACGGAAAAAATGTGTTCAAAGAATAAGGTGTTATAGGAGAAGGACAACCTAAATTATAATCAGCAGAAGAGAAGATGTACGTGCGGCCAAACAACCTAATAGTCTAAGTAACAATCTCAGTTAAATTAGCAATATTAATCAAGTAAAATGAATACAGGACAAGGTTACTGAAGAAGAAATGTTAAGGGCATTACAGATGGAGGATGACGCAAAAACAGAGTAAATGATATAACTCGCAACTGTAACAACAAATACACAAGGTAAAATATATACCAGTGGATGAAGAATCACTCTTACTGTAAAGAAGACGTATATATAATAAATCTACAAAATATTTAGACTACAAAAACAATCAGAATAAAATAAATAAGTGGTTGAGAAACTGGAGGAATATAACGGAACAGACAGTGAGCGTTTGAAGAATCAGTGACACGCAGGGCTTCAGTGAAGTTTAGAAGAGGGTTACAATGTTCTCTAGGTACAACATTCTCCCCTATTCTCTTTACGAAAACTTGATGAATATAATCAGGAGATCTGCTCTCCATTTTAAGAAAAGCTACTTTCTCACTCACCTCAACGTCTACGACGTTGTTTCTCGTAAAGTATATGTCGCAAAATGATATAATCATGAGCTTACATTGCGTGGTATGTGTGGCTACAGTTTCCAAAATGTGTTGTATAATTGGTACTTATCTGGAATATGCTGCCTGATGCTGAAGTTTTACTGAGAGAATAGCAAAAAACGCGGAAGGCGATAAACATTTTCCTTTCATTATTTTGTGAGGGATGCCTGCGACAAAAACTTTCGTTAAAGTTTGAAAGTATGTGTAAAGTTTCTTAGAAGTCTCTAAGTTCTCTAATTCGAAAATACTCGCTTCTAAATCATAATCGGTTCATTTTTTTGTAACTCTCAAAAGTGTTTATTTTGCCCATGTAGACGGCTACCCTGCAGTTTTGAACCACTACCTTCAAGCTTACATGCTCAGGAAACAATCTGCTCAAAGAGCCGTCATCAAATGTTCGAGAGGCGCTTTGGTTCTACCATATCTCATTAGTGTCTTGTATCAACAGCACGAGCTGACTGGTCACAATTGACCCATGTGAAATACAGGATGTTTCAAAAAGAACATACGTATTGCAAAGTATTATTTTGCCCAAATTACCGATCGCTGCGCCTCGGCTCGGCTATTGATGAAACGAATACATAGTCTAGTTTATATTAATAGCCGCTAGATGTCAGTTGTCTTCTGTTTTTCTTGGTAACTGTCATTTCTTTAAAATGGCTACTTCTCAGCAGAAATCATTTTGTGTTCTCGACTTTGCGAAGTGCAATTCCGTGATTACAGTGCAAAGACCTTTCAGGTCGAGGTACCCGATTGATCATCCGAATGGATGGAACATTCGCAGATGGTATCGACAGTTTCTAGATGCAAGATGTGTATGTAAAGGAAAGAGTCCTGGCCGCCCTCGTGTTCCTGAAGAAAATGTTGCACGAACTCAAACTGCTTTCCAACGTAGTCCTTCGAAATCAACTCATCGTGCCAGTCAGGAGTTACAACTGCGTACAACAACAATTTGGCGTGTATTGAGACGTCGGTTGGTTATGAATTCGTACAAGTTACAGCTGTTACAAGCTCTGCGTCCTAATGACAAACGCAAACGTATTGCATTTTGTAACGAGATTATTGATGCTATTGACAATGATCACACTTTCGCACAACGCATCGTGTTCAGTGATGAAGCGACTTTACATGTTAGTGGTCTGGTAAACAGACACAATGATCGAATATGGGACCTGCAGAACCCACACGCAGCCATTGAACATGTACGAGATTCGCCTCAAGGTCAATGTGTTTTGTGCGATTTCCCGATCACCTGCTTACGGCCCATTCTTCTTTGATGGAAACACGGTTAACCGTCCGCAGTATCTCGCTATGTTGCAAAACTGGTTGTTTCCGAGGCTGCAAGAAGACAACTTCATTTTTCAACAAGACGGGGGACCCCCTCACTGGAGTCGCCGAAAGCTTGAATATCTGAATGAAACTCTACCGAACTGTAGGAGTGGTCGTCAAGGAGCCGTCGACTTAGCATATATCAGCTTGGCTCTACGGTCACCCTCTGACGTCTTCCTGTGGGATTTCGCTAAAGACAACGTTTATGTACCACCACTCCCATACAACCTGGAAGAGTTGAAGAACCGGATCCGTACTGCCATAACATCAGTGGCGAACGACATGATTGCCTGAGTATGGGAGGAATTGGAGTATCAATGTGATGTTCGTGTCGCTGATTCAACATATTCAACATGTGTAATCTGAACTTGAGAGGTTTGTAAATATGTGCGTAAAGTTTCATATTCGTATGTTGTAAAGTTTAATACATATATGCATTCGAAATATGTATATTCTTTTTGAAACACCCTTTAGAATGCAGGACTTTTTTCATCAACTCTGCCCTGTGCTGCAAGCCGTCTCCATGCAATGTTGAGCAATGGTGTTGCTATAGTGACTTGCGACTAATGATAAAGTGAGGTAATTTCCGTTTTTCGCCTTCCCAGGGGATCTTTATGCTACAGCCTCGCTGCTCGCATATCGCACCTCGCTGCTTGCGGGGATCCTTGTTACATTTAGGCTACGCTGCAGACGCGCTGCCCGCTGTTCACCGAAAGTACGAAGGTCACTCCAAAAGAAATGCACACTATTTTTTTTTTAAATCCATCTTTAATTCTACATCTTAGAAAGTTTTACAGTGTGTAGATACATCCTTTAGGAACGATATTTTCATTTCTATACTTAATTTCCATCCCTCTCAGCTGCCTTACGCCATCATGGAACCAGCGCCTGTATACGCGCACGGTAAAATTCTAGACCAACCTTTTCGAGCCACAGATTTCCAGCGTGCACAAGGAAGTCATCATCTTCAAACCTTGTTCCACGAAGAGAGTCAATTTCCCAAAGAGATGATAGTCACATGGAGCCAGGTCAGGACTGTAAGGTGGGTGTTTCAGTGTTGTCCATCCGAGTTTTCTGATCGCTTCCATGGTTTTTTGACTGACATGTGGCCATGCATTGTCATGCAACAGCAAAACATCCTGCTTTTGCCGATGTGATCGAACACCACTTAGTCGAGCTTGAAGTTTCTTCATTGTCGTCACATATGCATCAGAATTTATGGTGGTTCCACTTGGCATGATGTCCACAAGCAAGAGTCCTTCGGAATAATGGAAAAACACCATAGCCATAACTTTTCCAGCAGAGGGTGTGCTTTTGAATTTTTTTTCTTGGGTGAATTTCCATGATGCCACTCCATTGGTCGAACATGACTCAGTCGAGCTTGAAGTTTCTTCATTGTCGTCATATATGCATCAGAATTTATGGTGGTTCCACTTGGCATGATGTCCACAAGCAAGAGTCCTTCGGAATAATCGAAAAACACCGTAGCCATAACTTTTTCCGCAGAAGGTGTACTTTTGAATTTTTTTTCTTGGTTGAATTTCCATGATGCCACTCCATTGGTCGAACATGACTCAGTCGAGCTTGAAGTTTCTTCATTGTCGTCATATATGCATCAGAATTTATGGTGGTTCAACTTGGCATGATGTCCACAAGCAAGAGTCCTTCGGAATAATCGAAAAACACCTTAGCCATAACTTTTCCAGTAGAAGGTGTGCTTTTGAATTTTTTTTCTTGGGTGAATTTCCATGATGCCACTCCATTGATTGCCTCTTCGTCTCTGGTGAAAAATGATGGAGCCATGTTTCATCACCTGTCACAATTCTTCCAAGAAATTCATCTCCACCATTCTCGTAGTGTTCCAAAAGTTCGCTGCAGACCGTTTTTCTTGTTTCTTTGTGAGCCACTGTCAGCATCCTGGGAACCCACCTGGCACAAACCTTTTTTAACGCCAACACTTTCAGTGTTCTGCAAACACTTCCTTCCCCTACCCCAACATAGTGCGACAATTCGTTTACTGTGATGCGTCTGTCAGCAGTCACCAATTCGTTAACTCTCTGCACATTGTCTGGAGTAAGTGCAGTACGAGGCCTGCAGCTGCGAGGACAATCTTCAATATTGCTTTCATCACGTAACCTGCTTGCCCACAGACTAACTGTACTGCGATCGACAGCAGCATCTCCATACACCTTTTTCAACCTCTTGTAGATGTTTCCTACTGTCTCGTTTTCACAGCACAGGAATTCTATGACAGCACGTTGCTTCTGACGAACGTCAAGTGTAGCAGCCATCTTGAAGACATGCTGTGACAGCGCCACTCACGGGAACGGGTTGAACTAAGTTTGAAAACAAGCGGGAAGGATGTATCTACGCACTGTAAAACTTTTACACATGTAGAATGAAAACAGTGTTTTTACAAAAATAGTGTGCATTTCTTTTGAAGTGCCCCTCGTAATTACCCAGCAGCTGTTCACCTAGCTAGCAGAGTTACTTGAGATGGAGGCAGTGGGCACTGAGGCAACTTCAGACTCGCGTGGAAATGATTGTAAGTACATTTTCTCATACTCGTTTCTAATGAAGTGTATTTCTCTGTCAATCCTATCCAATGATGATGAAATTCTTTAGTGTGCCGTTCATCGATGTGTAGAAGCGCTGGTACTCGAATTTTCCATCGTTTATTTGTTACTACACTAGTGGCAGTCTCATAGCGATGTCACTCTAATACTGCAGGGATAATGTAGAATTGGCACACTTGTGCTATTTATTTAATGGGGATGTAAGTGTATCTGTGTTGTTATAATACACTATCATAATTATTTAACAAGGAATATCGACGTAATTTGTTTAGAAACCCACTTGGACAGTCTTGTATTTACGTGTGTGTCTTTGGAATACCGAGGAAGAATCGACAAAATTGTAAACAGCAATACAGGGATGTTTTGTCAGAGAGCTTTTTAATATAGCTTATCTGATGATGTAAATGCTACGAATATAATGCTACCTTAACTCATTGTGCTCTGTAATAATAATCTTTGTCATGACGTAGAGTACTCATGGCATAGATCATTTGATCTTTGCATTAATTATTTTCTGTCGTTGGCGTTGTACGAGATATATTATCACGACTGATGTGAAATGAATCAATTATGTTCTGTTCTTGAATCTGAAAGATACGATGTAATCTTATGTTGTAATATATTCCATATTGCATATATGAGGCTTTCAGTCGAGTAGAGAATAGGAACCTCCATGGATATTAATTAATTAGTTATTTTTGGAGTATCTCAACTCTTAGCCTGGTCACTGAAATATTTAAGAAAAGCTTATCTATCGTATGTAATGTTGAAGTAGCTACGACTAAGGCCCTTGTCTGGTGCGAACGCTTCCGTAATAAACACACCTTTTTGCATTAATCATTAACATACTTAGAAACTGCATTTCTTTTGTTCTGAAACTTTAGTCCGATAGCCACGGTTATTTCTATAGTGAACAAAGAGATTTACAATAAATTACTGCCTATACCAGACGCGACAGTTGGCATATTGCACCACACGTTCCGTTCACAAAATAAGTAATGGTTCACTTTAGCTTGCGGAAGGCACTAGAAGACCGTATTTTCTCTTAAATAATGCATTACAGGAATGGTTTAATGCAGATACTGACGTACTTTGTTAAAATAAAGTGCCGTAGTAATTTTTAACCATTTAAAATCACGTATTTTGTAATATTATTGGATTTCAGATACTTTGCATACGAGATATTTGTCGTAAAAGAAAAGGACAGCCAACGAGCTGTAGTTCCTAAAGATGCTAAGCATCACAGCGCGAGAGTAAAGAGACGAAATTTTTTTTTAATGTGCGCCTATAACAGCGTTTAAATACTCTAAATAAACACTATGAGCCGTTGGGCGCAGATATTTAAAATCATTGGCGAAGCGCTTGATAGCAAGACGCTGCGAAACAGAAGAAAGAACGATCTAACTTTTGTTGAGAAATATTCTCTAGACTTCATGATCCCTTGTACTTTTGGTCGCCGACATGTTAAGACGTACTACATAGCATTGCTACAAGTTGTGTTTTTATTTAGTGTAAAAACTATGTGAAACGACAAACAAACATTTCGGTAACTCGGGTGAGGATACAATGTACTTACGCACACGCAAGGACACTTGATTTTAAAAAGGAACGGACTGACAAAGCATGTGCAAAAGAAATATCAGATGTAAAATCATGCATTTATTGTGTATTTGTCAATGTCTAGAAGTTTAATGCCAATTTGTTCAAAATATATTAATATTTTACGATGCAGTAATTTTCTTATTCTTTTTTTTCACTAACCAAAAATGATGTTCAAATTGTATACGAGCTTTGTTACATGTTCGCTCTTTATCGCGGTGTCTCGATTGTATTTGGGAGACCACAATGTGTTGAACTTCCGATCTGTTAATCTTTCTATTACGAAATTCCACTAATTTGCTTTCATTTTCATTTTTGTATGCAAATAGGTCCCTTAGGTATTTTCATCGAAGATTCTGATTGCGTGAAAGCCATCCGGGTCAAAAGATCAATTAAGAAAACCCTTTCGGGTAATCAATCCGTGCGTCTCATGAACACAATCGAGAACCGACGCATCGGTGATCAATTAATAATCTCTCTCTCTTTTTTAGTCGTACTAAAAAACTGCCACACAGCATATCCGTAAGTTCGCAATCTAGCGTTAGGTTGCATTTCGTCAGTAAATATTACCAACCAACAGTTACAACATCATTATTATTATTTACTAATATTTTTATACAGAATAAGCAAGTTCTTAACGCCATTATTTACATATATCTTACAATGGAAATGTGGATATTTTTTGGTCATCAGTCTACTGACTGGTTTGATGCGGCCCGCCACGAATTCCTTTCCTGTGCCAACGTCTTCATCTCAGAGTAGCACTTGCAACCTACGTCCTCAATTATTTGCTTGACGTATTCCAATCTCTGTCTTCCTCTACAGTTTTTGCTCTCTACAGCTCCCTCTAGTACCATGGAAGTCATTCCCTCATGTCTTAGCAGATGTCCTGTCATCCTGTCCCTTCTCCTTATAAGTGTCTTCCACATATTCCTTTCCGATTCTGCGTAGAACCTCCTCATTCCTTACCTTATCAGTCCACCTAATTTTCAACATTCGTCTATAGCACAACATCTCAAATGCTTCGATTCTCTTCTGTTCCGGTTTTCCCACAGTCCATGTTTCACTACCATACAATGCTGTACTCCAGACGTACATCCTCAGAAATTTCTTCCTCAAATTAAGGCCGGTATTTGATATTAGTAGACTTCTCTTGGCCAGAAATGCCTTTTTTGCCATAGCGAGTCTGCTTTTGATGTCCTCCTTGCTCCGTCCGTCATTTGTTATTTTACTGCCTAGGTAGCAGAATTCCTTAACTGCATTGACTTCGTGACCATCAATCCTGATGTTAAGTTTCTCGCTGTTCTCATTTCTACTACTTCTCATTACCTTCGTCTTTCTCCGATTTACTCTCAAAACATACTGTGTAATCATTAGACTGTTCATTCCGTTCAGCAGATCATTTAATTCTTCTTCACTTTCACTCAGGATAGCAATGTCATCAGCGAATCGTATCGTTTCACCTTGTATTTTAATTCCACTCCTGAACCTTTCTTTTATTTCCATCATTGCTTCCTCGATGTACAGATTGAAGAGTAGGGGCGAAAGGCTACAGCCTTGTCTTACACCCGTCTTAATACGAGCCCTTCGTTCTTGATCATCCACTCTTATTGTTCCCTCTTGGTTGTTGTACATATTGTATATGACCCTTCTCTCCATGTAGCTTACCCCTACTTTTTTCATAATCTCGAACAGCTTGCACCATTTTATATTGTCGAACGCTTTTTCCAGGTCGACAAATCCTATGAAAGTGTCTTGATTTTTCTTTAGCCTTGCTTCCATTATTAGCCGTAACGTCAGAATTGCCTCTCTCGTCCCTTTACTTTTCCTAAAGCCAAACTGATCGTCACCTAGCGCATTCTCAATTTTCTTTTCCATTCTTATGTATATTATTCTTGGAAGCAGCTTCGATGCATGAGCTGTTAAGCTGATTGTGCGATAATTCTGGCACTTGTCAGCTCTTGCCGTCTTCGGAATTGTGTGGTTATATGGAGTAAATTAATAAAAAAGCGTAAACAGTGGCAGGAGGTAGAGTTCTTATGCTATTTTTTAAGGCACTATGAAACTACATATTAATAATGCAAGGCAAGTTTCTCACATCAGTAGCTTACTTCTTGGGCTATGGTAATTGTCCAGTCTCGTTTTTGCATGTGTGTGTCTTTCGAGACAGTCGATCGAAATTTTATATAGCAGTAGGCACGTACTGCTTATGCCATTGTTTCTTAACAGATTATTACATCATTCATTATTATATTAAAAAACTAGAAACTCGTCTCGACTGCGAAAAAAGCACCTAGTGTTAACCTAGGTTTCGGCGTAGATAACTACATCTTCATCAGAACAATAAAACCCACAAGTGCCTAAGAAGACCTTTGTCAATGATTAAAAGAACACCATAGCTATACATTTATAAGTGAAAAAAAGGAAAACACAAACAGTACATATGTACAAAATCAAAACCACTACTTAACTTGATGGTGTACGCTCCACCTCACACCGGCCTATGCTCGATGGGCCACAACCCGCCATAAACTGCTGTAGCTGCAGGGACTTGTTGCTCATGCTAATAGTTGATTTGTTTCTCCGTGGTAATTCCTCACTCTTGTACTTAGAGCTGATATTTGCAGAAAAATCAGCTGAAATTGTAAAAAGTAACTGGAGGCAGAGTGCTTAGACAAAACGTTCAGTACCTTGCTCCTAGTTGTGTTAATAAAGATATAAAATTTGGAACCATTCATTATGGTATTTTTGCTTACCATTTTTAAGCAGGATAGCACCTCAGTCACACAGTTCTCCTCAAGGACCGAGGAGAGAAATATTTACTGCCATGTTTGTAGAATATTACATAACGCCATTAAACTAAAGTAATACAGCCACAAACTGCAATGTCAAATAGCTCACCTCTTATATTACGTCAAGATTCACTGTATTTTTGCAGAATGTGCCATGATTGCATTAATTTACAGTGTAAGCCACATACTGTAATTTGAAACTTCCTTGCCTCATACATTACAGTAATATCTGCGCCATTTCTTAAGTAGAATAACTCTAACTGCTGATGATCTTTCAGTATGATGCACTAGTACATACCTTGAATGATGTGGTCCATGAACTGCTCCAATAACAGAAGGTGGAATGGGGAGATGGGAGCCTGATTCATATTGGCCTAAAAAAGAAAGGGGCCTTGGGGATAGTTTAGCACCATCCTGCTGGCTGAGGTCAGGGGGGGGGGGGGGGTGGCCTTGAATGTATCACATACAATTGCCTCAAGTGCGTGGGCATGGTGGGGGTTCCCTGAGGGGCGACCTTGAAGATAAAAAGCCCAAATGCGTCTGGTGTAACACGATACCAGACGTTACCTTGAGATAAGATAGTTATTGGGATCAGAACCTGCAGTGCTATACTACTGAAGCTTCGCTTTTAATTTCACCTTGCTGCCCATACAACCAAAATTTCATTTTCGATTTCTTCACAGTTTTCCTGTAACCATTTCCCCTTAGCTTCCATGCACATCTCATTTGTTACATTCCCAAGTGACTGATATTGCTGCAGCAGTGACTTTTCCCAAGCATTTTTTTAAATTACTTCCTTTGTCGCTCAATCGAAGAACTTCTTCTGCACCCAAGGTTTCTTCGTAATTCCCTTGCTTGTACCTGTATTGTTTTGTCTGTCCAACTTCTGTGATTGCCATTTTTTGATATTTCTATTTCTATTATGTTGAACTCCCTACTGCAAACTCGTTATCACTGTACCTGAAGCCTAAGACAATTTCAAATGCAGAGCCTCATTCCTCTGTACTTCCGCATAACTCTTCTTTGTTTATTGAGACATCCCAATTCTCTTAAACTCCAATCAAATCTTCGTCCTTAATAAATTGTGGTTAGAGTCTGTCCAGCGCACACTTTACAATGTAATATCTGATTTCAGAATCTCTGTCACACCATGACGTAATCTAGCTAGTATCTTCCCATGTCACTACGCCTTTTCAAAATATTTTGCCTCCCCTTCGAGTCTGGCTTTTCAGAGTAACCCACTCTATGATCTGCCTTTATGTTTGTAACGAATCCTAGTCCTGTACTGCCAATTTCTGCTGCTGTTGAAGTTACAATCAAGCCTGACCAAAGATCCTCATCTTATATCCATTACACTTCATTAACACACACTATATCTAGTTTGAGCCTTTGCATTTCCCTTTTCAGATTCTCAACTTTCCCTAATCCAACTCGTGGATGATATCCTTAGGGTCGTTACTGATTATTTTTGTCATGGTTACATCTATCCCCTATTCTGGAATATCTTGCCAATGGACACATCATCATGAGTCTTTTCAACTGCAGGCTACGTGCTGTTGATAATTTTTACTTACAGACTGTCTGACAGCAACTGAATAAAACACAATTTTAGTGCCATACGCGTTTCGCCTTTATTTTCTGCAAGGCATCATCAGTGGCCTGGAATATGTACATATGTTTGCTATTTAATTTACATTTTTGTCACTGTGCCTATAGGTCATAAACAGTTCTGGTGGTTGGTATTTCCTATTAAGTAGTAATGTTTTGAACTGTACTTACAGGTTGCGTGGACAATTTCTTACATATTACGCTCCTGTATCATTTTTGGTGTTGTTCTTCTTCTTATGAATGCCAATTTGCGGTTTTCTTCCACATTCCACAGCACTATGAACGCTTGTTTCAATGCAATGTTTTGGTTTCTGTTGCCGACTGTCAAATGTTTTTGCCAAAGATCTAATGTTATTGCCAAACTTTCGAGTGTAATTATTGAAGTATCAGTGATCTGTTCGTGTATGCATTTGTGCGTGTGTTTGTGTGTGTGTGTGTGTGTGTGTGTGTGTGTGTGTGTGTGTGTGTGTGTGTCCAGATGGTGAAGGGGGAAGAGTTTTTTTGTTTTATGTTATCATTTCCGTTATTAAGTGTAGTAGGCAGCCTGTGCTGATGTGTGTTTGTTCATTTATCACATGTTTGTTTTCTGCTATGGCTTTCTGGATGTGGAAGTTTTCTTGCGTTTGTATAAGATGTTTGTCATAGTTGTGATGCAGTATAAATAAGCATGACACACAGGAATTTTGAAACATGATACAAAGAACATATCATATGTTGGAAGTATGAAACAAACCATTCCACATTTGCAGAGCATTTAAAACACCATAACCATCATCCTACAAACATGTAACACGAAATTAAAATAATGAGAATAAGCAACCATGACAACCATGACAAACAAGTTTGGCAATAACATTTGATCTTTGACAAAAACATTTGATAGTCGACAACAGAAACCAAGACATTGCATTGAAACAAGCGTTCAGTTCATAGTGCTGTGGAATGTGAAAAAAACGCAAATTGGCATTCATAAGAAGAAGAACAACACCAAAAATGATGTTGTTGTTGTTGTGGTCTTCAGTCCTGAGACTGGTTTGATGCAGCTCTCCATGCTACTCTATCCTGTGCATGCTTCTTCATCTCCCAGTACCTACTGCAGCCTACATCCTTCTGAATCTGCTTAGTGTATTCATCTCTTGGTCTCCCGCTACGATTTTTACCCTCGACGCTGCCCTCCAATACTAAATATGTAAGAAATTGTCCATGCAACCTGTAAGTACAGTTCAAAACATTACTACTTAATAGGAAATACCAACCACCATAACTGTTTATAACCTATAGGCACAGTGACAAAAATGTAAATTAAATAGCAAACATATGTACGTATTCCCGGCCACTGATGATGCCTTGCAGAAAATATAGGCGGAACGCATATGGCACTAAAATTGTGTTTTATTCAGTTGCTGTCAGACGGTCCATAAGTAAAAATGATCAACATACCGTAATATTACATGCAGCTGAGGAAGACAGGACTACAAAAGTTGAAGATGACAGGCTACGTTGCCTGAGGAAATGCATTAAGTGTCTTTAATGCAGTGGTTTCTATTGGCTTTTGCATCCCCTTGCAATTGATCATTAATGCGTAACTATGCGTTGTTTTAAGGTTTGACCAAGCAGCTGTCTGATGGGCAGAGGATTGGGTAAAGAATGCACACAGCTGATCTAACACTTTACTGACAATACAGAACAGTCATATTTCACTCTGAAAGTGAGAAATGGGTCTCAGACCTCAGCACGATGGTGCAGATGCGCCGACGCAGACGTTCCCCATAGAGCAGGGGCGGGCAAACATTGCGCGCGGCTCATGAGCGCACAGCGCTGCACGTGTGCTGCTCGCGTGCAGGCGTCGACCTGTGCTGTGGCGACAGCCGGCAGGTTGCGGCAGTGTAGTGCCAGGCTAAGCTGCGGACGTTGATGCGGAGCGAACACTATGTAGTGAACGTTGTATTTCAAAAAACGGAGAAGTGGAGATTTGCTATCTTTTAAAAAGTAATGGGAGAATCATTTTTTCTTTGTGCAAAAACGTGAAAATTCGAAATGTTTAATATGTGACAGTATTCTCGCTGTTAACGGAAGTTTAGTATTGAAGGCCATTATAATTAATTTCACAAGGACGAGTACAATTTATTGTCGGATTCTGAGCGGATGGGGAATTGACTGAGCTTAAGAAGAGCGATCTGACGATACCAGATGAATCTGTCGTACTTGGCCGGCCGGAGTGGCCGAGCGGTTCTAGGCACTACAGTCTGGAACCGCGCGACCGCTATGGTCGCAGGTTCGAATCCTGCCTCGGGCATGGATGTGTGTGATATCCTTAGGTTAGTTATGTTTAAGTAGTTCTAAGTTCTAGGGGACTGATGACCACAGCAGTTAAGTCCCATAGTGCTCAGAGCCATTTGAATTTGTCGTAGTTGCTGTTGTCACGAGAGATCTGCGGCTTTCTCTCGTCATGTCTCTCATCTAACTGATCTAACATTTTATGGAGCACTGTTTTCAGGTTTTCAGGACGACAACAATAATAGTGCAGCGGTATGTGCAAGTTATAAGACTGCGGTTAATATAGCGAGAGCTGGAAAACCATTTGCTGAATTAATAAGTCTCGGTTAAGAGCAATATCAGTGATGAAAATTTACGTAACTGTTTGTGTTTGACTGTATGTAGAAATTTTGTTCCAGATATTAAACGTATTGTAAACTCCACCTGTGATAATTAAATAAAACGTATCGTAGGTAATAGGTACTCTTTCAAACCATGATTTCTTTCAAGCACTCCTACTAACCTTATTCATTCACTCAATAAAGGTAGCTAGGAAACAAAACGCATTACACAGGAAGGAGCGGACAGAAGGTATGGTGGGGATGGGAGATAAGCGGGTGGCCAGCTTGCCCCTGTGTGCACGCGGAACACCTGTTAACTGCACGCGTGCAAGTGCACCGCACATGTGCAGGATTCCTGCCCGCCCCTGCCATAGAGTATACTGGACGTCCCAGCTACCACCGCACGGCAGTGGGCGGCAGCGGTAGGAGGCTGGATAGAGGCGTGGCAGTGATGTGGACACAGGGCCAGGCAATCAGGCAGCAGCCCTTGGCTCGCAGCCCAGTGGAGAGAGCAGCTGGAGTTGGCTGTGCCCTGCTACACCGAATCATGACGAACTCGATATGGGGGTTTAAATCCTGAATCCCACTGCTGACAGATGTGGAAGAGCTGTGTTTCAGGCTAGCGTAGAAACGTCTGGAGCAGGGGAAATGTCTGACGCGTGAGGTAACTGGCAGTAGGTCGGACAGTCTGCTGTGGCTATGTAACGTACGCATTCACTGCTGCATGGGAGCATCGACTGCCGAAGTGGCGCCTCTGTTGACATTGCTATCTTCTGAGGGGCGTTGGCTGACAGTCTGTGCCGTGGTTCCAATGTTGCGCTGGGTTATGAATTGGTTCAAATGATTCTTCCACCTTTTAGGGGTAATTTCCCAACCCAAAGGCAAGAGGGTGTCCTGAACCTCTGTCTACTCCTCCACCAGTCTTGACTAGGCCTTTGGTAGAGAAAGGGTGACTCCATATATCACAAGTCTTTGGTCGTCATTGCTGACGTTTTTTGTATTTAAAAAGGAAAGCTGTGGCCTGCTTCAAACGTGGGACCCAGGCTTTGCACTGGAAATATCTGTACAACAGTGCAACTGTCGATGGTATGTGCTGGATATCTTGCTTCGAAACAAGCTTATTCCATTCACTCAAGATACAGCAGTAATGCACAGTCTCTCAAGCTTTCATTCAATATTTAGATCAGTCTCTGGCAGAGCTAGCTGTATGTTAACTCTGATAAACAGTGGTTTGGGTATGTTCACTGGCTAAAAGTTGGCCGATTGTGCACCTCGTGTTTCGGTTCACCAAAGTTCTGCTGAATGCAGTGGAAGAGCAGAACAACGATGTTATACTCTGCTGTTACCGGAGCAGTGGGAAACTCGTGATAGTACTTTTGCATCTCTATGCATTCACCCTAGAGAATCTGGATCCTGTTTCCTTTAAATTTTGATGACTGCATATTTTTGTGTCTCCATCTGGCACAAGAGTCAACCATACAAAGATAATGCGCCTCATAGCAAGGTCACCCTCCATATTTTGGTCAGACCCCATAGCTGGAGCACGCAGCTTTGGCCTTACACCACACAAATAGTTCCCACTCGTGAATATAAACGTACGTACAACTCCACTCAGCCATAAGGCTGCCAAGATTTCTGGAAACACGCGTACATCAATAAGACTACCAATTTACACGAAAAAGGCTCGTAGCCAGCTTCACTGCCTAGAACCAAGAAGGGGTGGAGGGATGGACCTCATCTCCAATAGCAGGCTTTTTCGCCCAGTGCAACCGGCTGTTGGTCACTAGGCGGACCTTTTCAACGCTCTAAAGAGCACTGGAAACTTCTCTGCAGTAGGGAAGCATGCTAAGGATCGTAGCAATCACTAGCCACGGAAAGATGCCCGCTCTCTGCAAAGCTATCGATTAATAAGTGTTCTCTCCAAGGTCTTCGAGAGTCTCTTCCTGCAATGCCTCCTGGCCTGTGTGAAACCAGAGAACCTTTCACTAGATCTCCTGTTCGGAACCGGAAAGGGCATTTTACAACCCACCAAGTTTACATAAACATTTGTGTGATGTTTTCTGAATATCTTGCGTTGTATTTGTCTTTTTGAAGCAATATTGCAATCGGGAAATCGTACAAAATAAATCTTGGAGTATTTTTTATATGTTAATGATAGAGATAGTATTTTTGTTTGTTTACTTACAAGGATTGTGCCTCCTCTATTACACAGAATATCACACACACGACTAATCAAAACATGCTACAGATATATACGACAGTATGGTTTACAAAGAGATTTTATACAGTCACAGGTGTTACATTTTCTGTGCAATACATTAGATACACAAAGTTATCAATTACAAAATTTATTTTACCGTTATTGACTGTTGAATTATCGATTATGTTTCTGTTTTGTTGTAGATGTTGAGTAGAGTCTATGAGGAAAGGCATACGTTTGTGCAAATTACTACAGCTATCATATACAGAAGAAACTATTGAATAAATTAACTGATCCACCATTCAATTGACTACCGAGGATTTTTCTCCTTGCTTTTTGTGTTGTATAAAAATTAACAACTCCTCCAATCAATCCGCTGCATGTATTTTTTTAACAGGTGCAGTATCTTAAGATCTTCTGTCTTTTTGAAAGGGTCTCCAGTGTTTTTATACCTGTTTCTATAGCTGGTTTTGTAAATTGGTTGTGTGTGTAGCAGTAGATGTGTTCAGTGCACGTAATTTGGAATTTCCTACCAGTTTGTCTTATGTTGCAGCTCGAGCAAGTTTTAGATGTGATTATATATATTCCTGAGTCTCAAAATTTATCTTTCTTATTGTTTAAGTTACGGACTAATTTCTGTTATAGTTTGTTGTCTGTGGAGAAAGCTGCTTTCATGACTAAAGCATCAAAAAGTAAGCAACAGTTGTAAATTTTCAGTTTTTCATTGTTTCAGTCATCGCACATATTTTCTCTTAATAAATAAACAAATTGTTGGCAATCTATATTACCATAATTTCTGCCGTAATTTGCCTTATCGTATTTGGCACGGTGACGAGGCTATGTAGCTGTTTCGTGCAAGGAAACCATTTCAGTAGCAGTAACTGCTTTATGTGGTAAGAGGTCCTCTTCCAGCCACCTATTCACGGTTGACGCAAAGCATATTTGGTGAATACAACAAATATTGCAGAGTTTTTAATTGTTATGGAGGAATATTCATAGAAACGAAGGTAATTGGGATAGCAAACCGGACAGATGTTCATCACTTTGTTATTCTCTATCGAACCACCAGAATATTCAGAAAATATTGTCAAACTACCTCATTAGAGTTCGGGTTCATGCTGTGTGTTCTCTTGTTCTCTCATACACTGTCTACGAATTTTCTCATGACTCACGTTCCTCCATCAATCCTCAGTTACGTTGCGAAATCCTCAGAGCGTCTCTCTCTCTCTCTCTCTCTCTCTCTCTCTCTCTCCTCTCCCCCCCCCCCCTCTCTCTTTTTCTCTCTTACTCATATTTCTCGGCAGTCCGTTTCCGTTCTCGCTGCCTATGAGCGCATAAGCGTTCCCCAGGCGCCCAGATGCGTGTAACTTTGTGCAAGTGTCGTTAGAGGCACACATAGGTCCACTTTTCAGTCGAGGTAAACAATAGCATTCTGTTGCCAAGACCGCTCGCTCCCTCGGATTATGCAGTCCTCCCCTTTGAAGTTTGCCGGTGCCGTCGTTTCTGCGCGCTTAATGTAGCGAACGACACTCGCCGGGCAAAAGAGGCAACTTCTGGGTTATTTCGTGCGAAAGCTGCGGCACAGTATGCGGCATGAGGCTTTCTTCTGCGGTACCACGGACAGCCACCATATGTCTCACCATCTCCGGCCATCAGTACTTTACGGTTAACATAAAATGAATAAACTAAACCCAGTCATACTCAATTAGAAAATCAGAAGTTAATTTGAACATGGTCGGGGTGTTTCAATGTCTTTACGACAAACGTCTAGAGACGACAGATGAAGCGACTAAAGCGGTTGAGCTGAAGAGATCTATTTTTGACCAATGTATATTGCCAGTAATAACTTTTTGCTGCGAAACATGGACATTAAATGAGTTCTTTGTTAGGAAGCTAACAGTAGCCCAAAGAGGAATGGAAAAATCAATGTCGGGTTACACGAAAAGAGACAGGAAGAGAGCAGTTGAAATAAGAAGAACAACGAAGGTCACTGATATAATGGAAAGAGTGAATGCATTGAAATCGCAATGGGCTGGTCATGTAGTCCGAACAAAAGACGGTAGATGGTCTAAAAGAGCCCTAGACTGGAGCCCAATTTGCCAAAAAAGATGTAGAGGAATACCACCAGACAGATGGGACAGAGATACAGGGTGCGTCACCTAACATTACCGCTGGGTATATTTCGTAAACCACATCAAATACAGACGAATCGATTCCACAGACCGAACGTGAGGAGAGGGGCTAGTGCAATTGGTTAATACAAACTATAAAAAAATGCACGGAAGTATGTTTTTAACAGAAACCTACGTTTTTTTAAATGGAACCCCGTTAGTTTTGTTAGCACAACTGAACGTATAAACCACGTGTGTACGTGTACCTCACCCCTCATGATAATGTACATGTGTGTCAGTGAAAAAGACCAATAAAAAGGTGTTAGCATGTGGACGTAATGTGCTGTTCCAGTGTCTTCTGTACCTAAGGTCCATCACCGTTCCCTTTGGATCCCTACGTAATTCGGTGCTCTCCGATACACACGATCGAACTTCATGTTACAATATCTCCGTATGTAATTAACATTTTACAATGCAACAAACGGCACTGATTACGTATTTGTTTATATGTTCAGATGTGCTAACAAAACTAACGGGGTTCCGTTTAAAAAAACGTACGTTTGTGTTAAAAAACATACTTCCGTGCATTTTTTATGGTTTGTATTAACCAATTACACTAGCCCCTCTCCTCACGTTCGGTCTGTGGAATCGATTCGTCAGTATTTGATGTGGTTTACGAAATATATCCAGCGGTAACGTTAGGTGACTCACCCTGTATAAGGAAGATAGTGGAATTCAATTGGCAACGGGAAGCTCGGGATCAGAAGAAATGGAAGATCTTACTGGGACGCTTTGTTACACGCCGACTCAGAGACGCCACATCGTTAAGTGATAGAACTGGCTAATGATGATGATGACGATGATGACTGAAGAACTTCAACTTCGCTAAGCCTACCACCTTTCACGCAAAGCAGGTGAGTGGATGACAACACATATTCCGTTCACACACTGCGGGGTGCCTACGCCTCGCCGCTGCTCAGGCGGATAAACAGTCTTAAACAATGCCTAGGGAAGCGTCAGCGAATTTTTTCTCTAGCAAAAGCTGTTCCCCACGATGTGACCTATCACCCACACACGGTTGTCGCCGAAATATGCTGGTCATTAAGACTGCAGCTCCATGAAGACCACATGCAACAGATGTCAGTCAGTTTGGCTATTTATATACACCCATGTTCAGAAAAAGTAGAACGCCTTGAACAACTAGAGATAGGACGTTCATACTCGCAGGACATGTACATTAGTATGTTCCGCGGAAGTGATCGCCATTTCAGTCACCTCCGTTCAGCTTGTGTTCTGTTGCCTAGTAGGCACATAGTCCACCATGTGCCCTTGTTCTATGCGCGATGGCATCGACACATATAAGGCGCGAATGACGTCCTCTGACATAGCCATCCATGCTGCATTTAGCTGATTTCAAAGTTCATCTGTGGTGGTTGGCAACGGGTCACAGCGTTGTTTCACCATATGCCACACATTTTCGACTGGGAACTAGCCTGGTGACCTAGACGGCCATGGCAAAAGGCTGACTTCCTGTGACACCAAGAAGGCGCGTGTTCGTGCAGCAACGTGTGGTCGTGCACTGTCTTGCTGAAAAATGGCGTCTGGGGTGTTGTGCAGAAAGTGTATGGCTACAGGTTGCAGGATGTCATTCACGTAGGTCACACTGGTGACAGTACCATGGACACAAACACCAGCTGCGATTTGTAGTTGTACCCAACAGCAACCACACCAAAAGGCCTTGAGATGGCGCAGCATGTCTTTTGTGAATGCAGTCACTGTGATGACGCGCACGTAACCCATGACATAAAATCGGCGATGGACTGTCACCCCTGATGCTGTACCATGTGTTACACTGTCCCTCCGTTGCTCCAGAACCGAGGAGGACGCAGATCTGATAGTACTGCCTTGCGGGGCGGACTAAGGGGTGCTACCTAACCTAACCTGTCATATTCTATGGGATTCCGAGAAACGATTCTGCACACACACTTTGCGCTGCCGAGACACTTAATCCCACAGGAACAGAAATTTCCCGGTTTGCTGTATCACTTTCCCTCATGCCAATAACGTGCCCTCTTCCCAACTCATTGATTTCACGGCACAGTTCGCGCATACGTCTGCGAGGCATCCTGCACGTCTGTACAAGTGAACACTCATCCATTAACTTCGGATTATAGCGACTAGAGACATAAGCATATTTTACTGGCAGATGGTGTTGCGCCGAGATATCGACATTGACCTTGAATCCGCGGTCGACACGATTCAAATGCTAATTATTTCTGCAGAACAGGTCCGGTGTATATGAACATCCTATCTCTAGTCATGCAAGTGTTCTGTAATTTTCTGAACATGAGGCACTTATTTATCATTGCTTACAATCTCGACGCCAAGTCCCTGCAATCTAATATGGGTCGTATCTCCACATAGCTCCATAATTGTAATCAAACATTTCATCTACATTTACTACATCTACATGATTACTCTGCAATTGACATTTAAGTGCTTGGCAGAGGGTTCATCGAACCACAATCATACTATCTCTCAACCATTCCACTTCCGAACAGCGCGCGGGAAAAACGAACACCTAAACCTTTCTGTTCGAGCTCTAATTTCTCTTATTTTATTTTGGTGATCATTCCTACCTATGTAGGTTGGGCTCAACAAAATATTTTCGCATTCGTAAGAGAAAGTTGGCGACTGAAACTTCGTAAATAGATCTCGCCGCAACGAAAAACGTCTTTGCTTTAGTGACTTCCATCCCAACTCGCGTATCATTTTGCCACACTCTCTCCCCTATTACGTTATAATACAAAACTAGCTGCCCTTTTTTGCACCCTTTCGATGTCCTCCGTCAATCCCACCTGGTAAGGATCCCACACCGCGCCGCAATATTGAAACAGAGGACGAACGAGTGTAGTGTAAGCTGTCTCTTTAGTGGACTTGTTGCATCTTCTAAGTATCCTGCCAATGAAACGCAACCTTTGGCTCGCCTTCCCCACAATATTATCTATGTGGTCTTTCCAACTGAAGTTGTTCGTAGTTTTAACACCCAGGTACTTAGTTGAATTGACAGCCTTGAGAACTGTACAATTTATCGAGTAATCGAATTCCAACGGATTTCTTTTGGAACTCATGTGGATCACCTCACACTTTTCGTTATTTAGCGACAACTGCCACCTGCCACACCATACAGCAATCTTTTCTAAATCGCTTTGCAACTGATACTGGTCTTCGGATGACCTTACTAGACGGTAAATTACAGCATCATCTGCGAACAACCTAAGAGAACTGCTCAGATTGTCACCCAGGTCATTTATATAGATCAGGAACGGCAGAGGTCCCAGGACGCTTCCCTGGGGAACACCTGATATCACTTCAGTTTTACTCGATGATTTGCCGTCTATTACTACGAACTGCGACCTTCCTGACAGGAAATCACGAATCCAGTCGCACAACTGAGACGATACCCCATAGGCCCGCAGCTTGATTAGAAGTCGCTTGTGAGGAACGGTGTCAAAGGCTTTCCGGAAATCTAGAAATACGGAATCAACTTGAGATCCCCTGTTGATAGCGGCCATAACATCGTGCGATAAAGAGTTAACTGCGTTGCACAAGAACGATGTTTTCTGACACCATGCTGATTACGTACCAATAGATCGTTCCCTTCGAGGTGATTCATAATGTTTGAATACAGTATATGCTTCAATATTTGTAATGTAGCTTCAACGTTTCCAGTAACTGGTGAATTTAAATATAATATAAAAAACGAAAAAGACACCCGTAACTCATAAGCCATGGTAATATATTTGGTAATCATTTACACTATCTTTGCAGCAGATGGTATACTAGCAATTGCTTAGTCTTAACCACTGGGACACCTCGGGTTGAAGGAAGTTATGTTCTTCAGGAAGCCCCTGTTGTGGAAATCTAGCTTATGGCTTACGCTAACATTACCTGCATCTATGCGAGTCCCCAGTTGCTGGGGAAGAATGCTAAATCTCTAGAAACGGAGTAGTAGGAAACCGATACGATCCCCAAATAATCCTGAACCCAGCGTGCGTCAGCCTTGAGATGAGGCCATGGGTGAGCTAGCGCTGTCGTCCACCGTCCCGGTGAGTTTGAATGTTTAGCTTAGAATCTTAGAATTTTTAGGAGCCTACAGGATACTTATCTGATGGATTAAGTAGACCATGCAGTCTTATTTACAGTACTTGGTTTCAACCGCCGCTAAAAGGCACGTCAAATATTTCTCTAATCTATTTTATACCTTACTTACCATTCCACAAAATATTTGACCTGCCAGCAGACAGCCACACCAGAGCAGAAGATTCCGCTGCATTTTCACTGATATTTAATCATAATACATTATAAAAAAAGAAATGTGTTGTTTTATACTGATGAAACGTGTTTGTGTTGTAAATCAGTCAGTCATCTACGTCTAATTATTATAATCGCAAACAAAGTTGACACTCGGCGCGGTGGCTGAAGGGAGCGACTGTAAAAATGGAAATGCCTTTACGGTTGCTCCCAACAGCGGCTGCGCCGAGCGTCAACTTACTTTTCATGTATTCTGTATAACCTCACATTTTGTGTTCAGAGTATATGTTGTGTTAGAGGCTATCATAAGAGCACCAAGCACGCATTATTATCTCTGTGACTCTGCTTCTATTTTTTTGTTCGGCAGATCTGAACGATATTGATACTTTCATGGTATTCTAACAAATTGTTACCCTGAATGTACCGTGTTTTCTTCTACTTATTCGTGAGAATTGGATACAATAAAATATCTGTCAAAGCTTACGTAAGCCACAGTTAACTACAATGTTAACAAAAAGAAATACGTTCTTTTATACAAATGAAATGTGTGTAGACTGTAAATCATTTAGTCGGCTATGTTCGTCTACATAACTGTAAAGTCTGCTTTGCCTGACAAGTTTTTAATAATACATAGCAATAGGCCTACACTTGGTTATGGCAGAGAGGCTTTTTGTGTATCGTCCTTGGCTGCTTGTGAAAAATATGAGAAGCTGATTCACTAGTTTCTTTTCAGTATGTATGACCAATCAAAGGTTTTGTTGAAAATTTGAAAAAATTCTTTGAAAAAAGGTCGGATTGATGCTACTGAACATCAATTGAGAACTGAATTTGAGTAAACTGCATGATCAGTGAAATAGTTTTACAGTGACTGAAACAGTTTTAACTAAAAATAGCAAGTGAGCAGTCCAAATTTTACATTCATACGTATTTATTTATTTTTTACGGAGTTTCAAGCAAAACCTGTTACAAATAATAGTAATTTATATACGCCAAAACTGATTAGTGGAACGTCGATTGCAATATACGATTTATTGAATATCTTTAAAGGGCAATGTCAGATAACTGCTGGAGGTTTCCATAGCTACAGTAAACTGTAAATGACGAAAAGAATATTTTTAACGACAAGAGGTTTTCTCCTCCAGTTATCTTAATCCTGCCAAAGCCTAAGAAGAACCTGTAATAGTGGGTGAAGGGAATAAGTCGCAATGTAGCTGCGAAGGAATTTTGAAGAAAAAATGTTTATAAATAGCGACAACTTCCAATGAACGTAGTGATCATATGACGAGGATTTTAAATAATTCCCATTGCGTTAATCGGTTTATTGTTACTACATTGTGGTAGGAGTAGGACCTGGTGGCAAACTTCAACGCAGCACTACAATTATTATCATGATCTTGCATTTATTGCATAAAATTTCAACTGTATTCCGTGCGAAATATGAAGGAAAGGCGCGGTATGGAATCACAATGGAGACCTCACAGTCGGCACGTGTTAAATAAGTGGATCATCATAGGTAAATACGAATAATAAAAATTAGTTTTCGAAATTCTGACATAGCGACACAATCTTTTTAAATAAGTTCTGTTTCAGTGGTCCTCCATCCGTTCGCTGCAACGCACTAACATTAATACGATGTCGGGTGTGGTTTATCCTCCGTGTTACAGTTATTTTGAAGACACTTGGATGTGTAGCAGTTTTGTTAAGTTACCGAATATAAGATTCATGAGCACTACGTCACGTGTAGATGACGGACGATATCTAAGGTAATTGAGAGAGTCCGATGCAGCTCTTACGAAAGTGTAACATCGGCGAGCAGGTACCTTGTTCTAAAGAAAGACGAAATACTGATGAATGACATCGGAAAACTGATATTCGATGTAAGGTTCCTAAATGGTCTACTTCGTCCCTGACGTATATTTCATAGGATTTGCTGTGTGGCAGAATTGCAGAGACTGGGAACCGTGCGGAGCCGTTTACCAGTCATTTTTTCCTCAATCGATATGCGAATGGCGTATATTTGGGGGTGGCTAACGTTTGTGCGAAGTATCGTTTGCCGTACATTGTGCGGGGATGTGTGGAGTATGTGGAGATAACGTGCTCAAAGAGATGAGGAGGAGAAGTTGAAAGCCCGCATCTCGTGGTCGTGCGGTAGCGTTCTCGCTTCCCACGCCCGGGTTCCCGGGCTCGATTCCCGGCGGGGTCAGGGATTTTCTCTGCCTCGTGATGGTTGGGTGTTGTGTGCTGTCCTTAGGTTAGTTAGGTTTAAGTAGTTCTAAGTTCTAGGGGACTTATGACCACAGCAGTTGAGTCCCATAGTGCTCAGAGCCAATTTTTTAGAAGTTGAAAACCTGAATAAATTGGATAAAACTCACGCCATGCCCTCCAACCAGTCACCTTAGCAAGAAGAATGTGCCTTGCAGCCGTCAATGGATTCTCAGATAAAACAAAAAAAAATACGTAAAATATCCGCGAAACAAATCTCAATGCTCACCGCCCAAGTAAATTTCATGTTTAGCAAAACGCCATTATAACAGCTATCGCAGGACTGGCATTGTTCGTTACAAATAATCCACAATTAACTGCTTACATAACGAAAAGTTTACCTAGCGC